>NC_084992.1:2097665-2315165 GCF_963691925.1 Scomber scombrus
TCATCCTACAGCATCCTACATCACCCTACAGCATCCTACAGCATCCTACATCACCCTACAGCATCCTACAGCATCCCACATCATCCTACAGCATCCTACAGCATCCTACATCATCCTACAGCATCCTACATCACCCTACAGCATCCTACATCACCCTACAGCATCCTACAGCATCCTACATCACCCTACATCATCCTACATCACCCTACAGCATCCTACAGCATCCTACAGCATCCTACATTATCCTACAGCATCCCACATCATCCTACATCACCCTACAGCATCCTACAGCATCCTACAGCATCCTACATCACCCTACAGCATCCCACATCACCCTACAGCATCCTACATCATCCTACAGCATCCTACATCATCCTACATCATCCTACATCATCCCACAGCATCCTACAGCATCATATCTGTGTCAGCCACGACAGAGACATGTGAGGATGTGACAGTGGGAGCACACAGGCCGCTAAATTTAGGATTTTAGGATTAAAGAGCCCATGATTGCTTTTTTTTTGTTTTTTTGGTTGCAGCTCTTCCTTGGTGCCAACCCCTCCCCAATGCGCTGTGTAACCATGGAAACCGCAGCCTGTCTCCATCACTTTGAAGACAGTTCGTTGACCTACATTTCTGCTCCTTGAAGCTCTTTATTTGGTTTTCACTCTTCATGCACTTCTACTGTTGTTCCTACATGCTGCTGCATGCTGTGGGGGGGGGCCCACACACACACCCAAACCACACACCCCACCCCCTCACCCCCCCCTGTCTGAGGATCGTACCATCTGTTCCTTCTCAGGTTCAACACTGTGGAGTGTACCATCTGGGAGTTAATTAGGGGTGAGCAGTGATCTGGTATCCTGCCACCTGGATCAAACATATGTGCATTCCTATAGTGTGTGTGTGTGTGTGTGTGTTTGTGTGTGTGTGTGTGTGTGTGTGTGTATCAGTTTTGCTTTCTCATTGTTTACACATATGACTAGAAAATAAAATAATAAATTAACATGAATTACTTTTTTGTTTTACAACTCCTGTTATCTATTTATTTAATTTTTAATCTATAATAATAATAATAATAAAAATAATAATGTTAGGGTAATTCCTCAAATTTGTATCTATTATTTGTCACACAAACAGGTAAAACAGTAAAAAAAATTATCTTAAAATATAAATTACATATAAACCAAGTAAAAATATAATATTCATATAATACTGTAATAATGATAACATGCCGACACAAAAATATATTGTTCTTTAGTCTGTGAAGCTGCTGAAGCTGAAAACATCTCTGGTTATTGTGTGTTTAATTGAGCGTTTAATCAGAAGAATAATTAAATTAAATGACAGTTTAATAGTTTAATGGAGTGGTGATTGATTTTCTCAATCTATGTTTCCTCATCCCTCTCTCTCCCTCTCTCTCTCTCTCTCTCTCTCTCTCTCTCTCTCTCTCTCTCTCTCTCTCTCTCTCTCTCTCTCTCTCTCTCTCTCTCTCTCTCTCGCAGGAGGCGGTCCTCAGTTTGAACCCTCGTTGAATTAAATCAACACCCAACGTCCACCGCGTTCCCCCAAAATCAGACCTAAACAGGAGTGGATCTTTTATTCTTCATCATTTTGGAGACGTCACATGGAAGCAGGAGGACATTTTAAATGGAAGGTTTTTGGAGTTTTTCTGATGCTCGGATGCTCTTTCTCTCCTGCAGGAATGTAATGGAATAAAAATACTCCGACTCTCACTGACTAGAGGCTCAAATAAATGTAAGAAATCAAAAGTGGATGATTGTACATTAGAAATACTTGAAAACAAGACCTACATCTGAATTCCCCCGCACTCGTTTCCAGGTGCTTTGTGGAGTTTATTCCCTCAGATTTGACTCCAGGATCATAAATCAAACTTTACTCCAACAAAAAAAAGCCATGAATCTCCTAAAATCACATTTGTGCCCTGAGTTTTCATCCATATGAATGTTTCGCTCCTCCCTCGCTGATGCACGATGGAATAAAGGCTGAGACGAGCAAGTTTACAAGAGCAAAACAATACAAATATACACCAGTAGGAAACCCTGAGCTGAGCATACTGCCCCTTCCCCCTGGCTGCAGTGAGGAATAAGGGGCGTGTTTGGAGGTTCCCCCCCCTCAGGCTGCCAGTCGCAGATGGAGGCCCACCAACACTCTCCAGATAGCAGCAGTGAGGAGTGCACCGTCCTGGAGGCCCCGCCAGTCAAAAACGCCTGCCCGCTGCATGCAGGGAAGGTGAGGGTGCAACATAACATCATGGAGGCTGATTATCCTCCCCAGAATGTGTTTATGTGTTTCTCTTATAACATTCACTCAAGTGTTGTAAGGCAGCTGTCTTGGAAACTGCTACAGCCAATCAAATTGCATATCACCTTCGTGTTGTCCTCCCGGGTCAAATCGACCCTGTCTGTTTTGACTGTTCCTTCTTTCCTTCTTTCCTTCTTTCCTTCTTTCCTTCCATCTGTACTTCCTCCCTCCCTCCTTCTCTCTTTCTTTCCTCCCTTCCTTCTTTCCTTCCTCCATCCCCCTTTCTTCCTTCCTTCCTTCCTTCCTTCCTCCCTCCCTCCTTCTCTCTTTCTTTACTCCCCCTACCTTCCTCCGTTCCTTCTTTCCTCTGTCCTTCTTTCCTTCCTTCCTCCCTTCCTCTTTTCCTTCCTCCCTCCCTCCTACCTTCCTTGCTTCCTTCTTTCCTCCGTCCGTCCGTCCGTCCGTCCGTCCTTCCTTCCTTCCTTCCTTCCTTCCTTCCTTCCTTCCTTCCTTCCTTCCTTTCCTTCCTCCCTTCTTTCTTTCCTTTCCTCCCTCTTTCCTCCCTCCTTTCCTTCCTTCCTCCTTTCCTCCCTCCCTCCTTTCCTTCCTTCTTCCTCCCTTCCATCCTTCCTTCCTCCCTCCCTTCCTTCCTTCTTCCTCCCTTCCTTCCTTCCTTCTTCCTCCCTTCCTTCCTTGACTCGAGGACAACAGGAGGGTTAATGATCAAGTTATTTTCATTGTCATCAATGTCTCATGAATACTCTGTTGTCTCTCCCGTCATAAACACACACCGTCTCGTCTCCAGGTGTCAGACCTCTACTGTTCGGCCTGTGAGTGTCCAGTGTGTGAGGACTGTGTGCCGGACCATGAAGACCATGTCAAGGTGCCCCTCAGTCAGGCTTTGGAGGAGCACCGCAGCACCCTGCAGGAGAGGATGGGAGCCGTTCAGAACAGGTACGGGTTTGGTGGTGAGAGTCTCGAGCTCCCTCCATCCTTCCTTCTTTCCTCCATCCTTCCTTCCTTCTTTCCTCCGTCCTTCCTTCCTTCTTTCCTCCATCCTTCCTTCCTCCCTTAATTCTTTCCTCTGTCCTTCTTTCCTCCTTCCTCCCTTCCTTCCTTCCCTCCTTCCTTCCTCCCTCCTTTCCTTCCTTCATTCCTTCCTTCCTTCTCTCCTTCCTCCCTCCCTCTTCCCTTCCTTCCTTGATTTGAGGGCAACAGGAGGGTTAAACGTGTCAAAATAATCTCATGTGGGAAATTTGGTGAAACAGAAACCTGCTTCTGACTTTCTTTCTGCTAGTGCTGAGTCCTCCAAATGGTATAATAAAATATGTCATTGGTCCATGCTCTCCAGATGACACTTAGAAGAATTTCCTGATCTGATGTCCCATATCAGCAAGGTGACATTGTCTTTACTATTTATACTGGGAGATTATTAATAGAGCATTTTCTTTGTTTATCTCCACAGACTCCCCCAGATTTCGGACGCCCTGTCCTTCGTTAAAGAAATCCTCCAGCAGCTGTCCAATCAGAGAGCTTCCATCGAAGAGGACATCCAGTCGAGTTTTGAGGATCTGCACAAACAGCTGGATGTGAGGAAGAGCGTTCTGCTGATGGAGCTGGAGGTCACCTACGGACTCAAACAGAAGGTGCACGCATTTCACAGGATTAACAAGATATAATGCTAAGATTTCTTTTGTACTTTACTGCTACAGACCTGTTTTAATCTTTTGTATACTGTACATAGAAGTTACAGTATGGTGTACCTTTCTACGGTGTAATTGGTTGCCTCTCCTGCCACTAGAGTACTTTAACAAATGAAAAAAAACACCAGACGACACATCAAAAACATCATATCATCCAACTCCAGGTACTCCAGGCCCAGGTGGACAGCCTCGTTCGGGGAGAGGGGGACCTCGTGTCCACCTGTACCCAGACGGAGGAGGCTCTGGCTGGGGAGGCGTGCGTGGCGAGCCTGCAGATGGAGCAGGACCTCGGGGAGAGGCTGGGGGAGTTGGCTGGCCTCGGCCTGCCATGTCAACCGGAGGAGAATGACCAGCTAGATCTGGTGATGGAGACTGACGGGCTGAGGAAGTCCATACACAACCTGGGGACCATCGTCACGACAAGGTGAGAGGTCAATGGTCATAGTTAAAGATAGATGCATGATAACTGTTTTTCTAATTATTGCACCGCAGCAGCAAAGATGACCACGTTTCAACCCTTCCTCCTCCTCCTCCTACTCCTTTTTGACAGTGCCGTGGCGAGCCAGAGCGAGGCCATGGGTGCAGGCCTGGAGCAGTGCTTTGTGGGACATCCTGCATCTGTTACCATAGTGACAAGAGACAAGTCAGGGGGAGCCTGCAAGAGTGGCAACGCGATTCTGTCAGCTGAGGTTTGTTTTACGTCCACACTCATATAAAATGTGGAGCATTTCGCCAATTAAAACATACCCTTGTCTTTTATTCCAGGTTTTCACCCCAGATGGCAGCATAGTGGATGGTGAAATAGTGGACCACAAAAACGGGACTTATGAGTTTGTGTACATGGTGCCGAAGGAGGGCGACTTCTCATTGGCTCTGCGTTTATATGACCAGCACATCAAAGGAAGTCCCTTCAAACTGACAGTTGCCAGGGCCTTGGAGGCAGACTTAGAGGTGAAAGGACAGAATAACTTGAAAAGATTGAAAAGCCAGTCTGTTTAAGAACAGTAATCTAAAATTCATAATTGTAGTCATCATATTCTCTCCAGGTGTCTCCCTCCACCACCACGGCCACCAACTCAGCAGCCAACGCCACCCCATCCACAGGCTCCTCCGAGGGGGCGAAGAGACGGGGGAAGTCCCCCGGCCAGAAGAAGAAAGGCTCCAAGAGGGCCAGTAGCGCCCTGGGCACCCCACGACGCAAAACTCAGAACCCCATCGAGGACGACCTCATCTTCAGGATCGGTGAGAGACTGATGTTAACATGACAGATAATAGACACTAAACAGTTTACTCAAAAGTGAGCGGCAAATCATGATTTCGGACACTAACTAATCTTCATCATTTTTTGTCATTACCATCAGCTGTAGAGTCACATGACGGTAGTTTTCACATCTTTAAAATGTGGAGCATTGCATTGTGGGACTGTAAGCATGTTATGGACACTACTTTTGCATTATGTAGTGGATACATTTACACAGTCAGCATTTGTACACTAAAATAAAATGGCGGAGGGTAAATATAGTGCACTTGATGATAAATGGGGCGATTTCTGACACAGCCTTTATCACAAGCAACTGCAATGAGTAGGTTAAAAGTTACTCACAATACAACTGGAACATACATTTCAGTATCCAACACATTAACTTGTACTCTTGTGTTAATATATTATGTTTCATTAGAGGAATTCATTTTTTTTATGTTGTCTTCAGGAACAAAGGGGAGGAACAAAGGAGAGTTCACCAACCTTCAAGGAGTGGCTGCCTCCGCCACCGAACGGATACTGATCGCGGACAGCAACAATCAATGTGTACAGGTAAAATAACACACACACACACAAAGTGAAGACATTTTTGTTTGGCCAGAATTAGCCGTGGAAGAAGTATTCAGATCCTTTACTGAGTACCAATACATTAATGTGAAAATACTCAATTACAAGTAAAAATCATGCATTCATAATCGTAGTAAAAGTATTAGCACCAAAATGTGTCTAAAGTATTGACATTTATTTCAGTTTGCAATCACTATCATATATATACTCAAACATGCAAATTCCTCTTAAATCACATTTTCTTTCTTTCATTTTATATGATAAAAGTGTTTTTTTAAAAAGCTCTCGATAAGTATAAAAAGTAAAAGAAGAAAAAAGAAGAAAAATGTCCCCTCTGACTAATAAATTATTCGATATAAATGTTTAAAGTTTTTTAAAGAATGGTTAGAACAACTGCTTTAAGCTTTAATAATTAGTTGTATTTTATTGGTTATGATATGTTTAAAGTATAGTTTACTACAAATGTCAAATAAATACAGTGGAGTAGAAAGTACAATATTTCTCTCGGAAATGTTTGTTTGTTGCAGATTTTCTCCAACCAGGGGGAATTCAAGAGTCGTTTTGGTGTGCGGGGACGGTCACCGGGACAACTGCAGCGACCCACGGGCGTAGCTGTGCACCCCACCGGTGACATCATCATCGCTGACTATGACAACAAGTGGGTCAGCATCTTCTCCCACGATGGCAAATTCAAGGTAGGTGGGATTATTTTCTGTTGACTTCTTAAGGAACATTTTAACTACCAGTGAACATAAAAACAAGTTGTCCAAAGTCACACTGAGATACATTTGACCTCAACCTCCTTGGTTATACTCGTTGCATTCATCAGGCCAAGCTTGGCTCTGGTAGACTGATGGGACCGAAGGGTGTGACCGTGGACCAGAACGGTCATGTGATCGTAGTTGACAACAAGGCATGCACGGTCTTCATCTTCCAGCTGACCGGCAAACTCATCAACAAGTTCGGTAGCCGAGGCAACGGGGACAAGCAATTTGCAGGTAGTGTGCACGTGTGTGTTTTCAGTTGTTGATGATAATAGTGAGAGAGAAAAAACTGTGTCTAAACTGCAAAGGTTATATGTGTATTAAGAGGAAAGGTAGTGCAAGTTGTCATCAATTATACCTAATAAAACACTACTGTCAGACAAAAACCTTCTTTATTCACCCAAATAAACAGTGAGATTCGTGCCAATCTCAAATGTTACACAATATTACATTTGAGTGTCAAATGAAGTGTAAAAACTGTAATTTATGTCTAAATAAACAAGCAAAAACATATTTCGGTACCATTTATTAAGCGTTTTAACACATTAATACTCTGCTGCATCATGCTGATTTACACATGATAACACCCTTCTCCAGCTGAGCCCCTTCAATATAGTGAGAAGAGTTTAATTAATTAACCAAAAACCCAAAGTGTCCATGTAGGATCTCATCACACACTCAAGATGCTGAAGGTTCATATGAAACACTGACAGCACAACCTATATCTTCTGTTTTTGTGCTCTTGTCTTCAAGGTCCACACTTCGCAGCAGTCAACAAGAACAACGAGATCATTGTGACTGACTTCCATAACCACTCTGTCAAGGTACTGAATGAATATTACCTTCACCTAGACTATTATATAGGTGTACAGGTAGAGCTTTATTTAAATTCTCTGTCCCATCAGGTTTTCACCCCAGACGGAGAGCTGTTGTTGAAGTTTGGCTCTAATGGTGAAGGAAATGGCCAGTTCAATGCTCCCACTGGTGTCGCTGTGGATGTTAATGGAAACATCATTGTGGCTGATTGGGGAAACAGCAGAATACAGGTACAGCAGGGAGGAGGGGTGGGGGAGTATAAGCAATATTTCTATAATATCAATCTAAGAAATGTCAGTGTTAATGCAGTTGTCATAACACCTTTTTCCTCTCTGTCCAAACATTTCCAGGTGTTTGATGGCAGTGGCTCCTTCCTCTCCTACATCAACACATCAGCAGACCCTCTGTACGGACCCCAGGGGTTGGCCTTGACCTCTGATGGAAATGTGGTGGTGGCAGACTCTGGAAACCACTGCTTCAAAGTGTACCGCTACCTACAATGATTGAGGTTCGGGTGGAGAAATGAAGTGGATGCCAGAGAGTCAGACGGAAGGGAGCAGTTGTCTGAGTGGAGAGATGCGCTGCACGATGTCAAATTCTAGGAATTATTGCATGAACCTCTACTGCTGCCTGTAACGATGGAAGGAGGGATGAATAGAAGCGAGGAGGAAGCAAAGAAGAAGAAGAATAAGCTGCCATCTTCACATCATTAGAACCACAATGGAAATTAAGTTTAAAATTTTTTGCTGATCTTGATGAGGTAAGACCATCAAAAAATGAAATAGCAGAGAGCGGAGAATTTGGGGAAATTGTGGGACAAAGATTGGTCTCTGAACTACATCTTCTTAAAGGGTAATTAGGGATGAGGGATGAGTGCCAGATAAAGAGGAAAGAAAAGACAACATGGTGGATTCACACATTTGCTGCACTTGTGCCCTTCATTTGAAAGTTTAATGCAAGATTGGAGAAAGAAGTTATGGATTAATAATCTCTGGAAAGTCTGGAAATCCCTCTTTATCTCAGTCAGTCTTAATGGAAAGAAAATCAAGAAAAAGAAAGCAAGAACAGATAGAGGCTGCAAGAGAGGAGAAGGAAAATGTTTTTTGGAAAACCGCTGCTTCCTTAACCCATAATGGAGTGAATGATGGATACGCAGATAAAAGAATAATCCAGGGCATGAATTAATAAATCAAGAATGGTGGTTTGGAGAGAATGGAAATGTTCTAATGTTCTGCCTTTTTGTATTGTAATAGAAAAAAATGGTCAGTGAGCCAAAAGTGGTCTACATCTTGGTTTGACATCATTTGGTCCTTCAGGTCATCACCACAAATTTCCTGACATTCCGTAGTTTGCAATTGGATAACAAGAAGCTAGAAGCTTCTATGGCATTTTCAGACCTGTGCTGTTTGACCCAATTGAATTGGACTCTGGTTTGTTATCACCCTTGGTGTGATTTGTTTGGTCAGATCTGAACACAGCAATTGTACTCGGGTGCAAACCAAAACAACCGTATAGACCCTTTAAGGATGTAGTCTTGGTTCAATCACAAATAAACTTTGGAGTGGTTTGTTGTCGTAACAGGGTCAAACCTTGATCCAACACAACTACAAAGCTGCAGGGTTGATTTGGCGAATTTGTCACATTCTCGATGTTTGGCAGATAGGAGCTTCTTCTCGACCCTCTTCTGGTGTTTCTGGTGCCCCAGACACAACTATCCAAAGAGCAGAATGAACACTCTCAAATGAAGAAATTAAAAAATCTCTAACGTGAATAACCAAAAGTTTTATTGTACCAACTCAACCACTAATTTGGACCAGAGCAAAAAAACTACAGGTTTGAAAATGCCTTTAGAGTTAGCCATAGAGCAGTTCACTTAACTTTAAACTGGTCCAGCAGTATAAGACTATGGTTGTACTGGGAAATTCCCAGCAGGGAATGCTATAGATAAAAATCAACCAAATCTCCCTGTCTATATTATTTTTGCTATCAGGGTGGCATAAATACATTCTACCCTGGGATGATCATTATTATTATTACCAAGATATGGGCTACTTTTAGTCCGTCGTCCATTGTTTGTACAATAGGATTGTCTGAATATGGAATGTTTATTTAATTTCTTGGTATATGCTAGCATTCTATACAAGTCTTAGGCAATAGATTCATCATTAGAAAAGACTGCTTGACTTTGACTGTCTGAATGATTGATTCATATGATTGGGTGACACAGTAGCTTTGACGAGCCGAATTGTCCATCTATGCTTGGTTTGAGTGTTGATCTATTTTTTTCCCCTGAGAAACTTGTTGCAAGGAAAAAAAAGTCTATAAATCTATCCTATATATTTGTGAAAATACCTTCAATAATATTATGTAAAATGTTCAAAGAAATCAACATTTTTACACACTTGTTTCTGCTTGCCATGTCATTAATGAAAAAAACAAGAGGCTAGCGGAGGAGATTCTAGAATGTTTCGATTCATTGCCAAGGATTCTAGAATGCTTTAACCATTCTGAGAAGTGCTGTTGATGACGCGTGAGCGGCCGATGGTTTCAGAACTGTTTTCCCCCATTCTGTATTACTTAAAAAAACAAACAAACAATATCCTCACTATAACTGAACATAGAATTATGATACTTTCCTGATAGATATAACAATCACATAGGTTTATGTTGAATGATTTCAGCTTTGTTTCTCATACTTAATGTTTTGCAAATTCAAAACACCTTGCGGTTGCAGCTAACAACAAAACGTCACCCAGAAATTACATTTGAACTGACTCACACCATAAATTGTGAAATGCACCTTTGCCTGGGTCCTGATTAACATCTACCAACACAGTTGTTCATCTTTTGTACTGATGATATAACTGAAAGATTTAATGCCTATACAACGCAAACTATAGTGTTGCAAACTGTGGGTAGCTATTTTGGGTATCTCTGGTTCTGGAAGTAAAATCATCTTTTTCATACATACTGTTATGTGAACAATCTAGCATAAAAGATGAACTGTGTTTGAAAATGTAAAAAGTATAAGTCTGTGTGCATAAAAACTTCAGGGTAGAAGTTAACTATGCAAGAGATGCACTTTGAGTTAGTTATGAAGTTTAGAATTATGTCATCTGCACCACTAACGGCAGATTTTACAATCTACAAAATAAATCAGTTCAGTTTTTAATTTCCGGAACACTTTTGAGTAAATTCAACAACTATGATGCTGTGTTTTATTTACTGTTACAAAAAACGAAGCATTTTGAATTAATTCATGCCTCTCGCTGGCTTCATTTTCACAGCAACCCCAGCTGAGACCTGTAGGAATTATAAATATAGTTTTAGCTGTTCATCAAAATGTTGGACAACTTGTGATTTCTCAGAAAAAAAGTGTAAACTATTGAAACTGGTTGGGGGGAACATAAACCTATATGATCGTTACATTATCTGAGAGAGTGCTATGTTTCTATGTTCAGTTATATAAGTCAATTATATCATGGAAAATTTTGAAATGGGAATACAGAATGGGGAAAAAACACTTCCAGAGCCACTGGCCCTTCACACTTAGCAACTGGATTCCACAGGTTCTGTCGTCACCCATAAGAGTACCTCAGTGTTTCTGGAAGCATGCTTCTGTATTATGTGATTGTTGACATCTAACATACCACTCCTAATTTCAACTGTAAGCTCCAATTTTCCAAAAAAATGCACCGTTCACTTAGAGTTACAGCAATGTTAAGTACAGTAAAGACCATGTGACAAATGTGAAATGAAGCATTTACAAATTACTTTTGGAAAAGTGCTATGTAATAATAGTGATAGTAGCACAATGCAAGGCATTTACATCATGAGGCATTAACAGTTATGAAATAGGAAAGAAAAGCATTTAAGTTACTCACAACAACATTCAGTTGTTCAGTTTAAACCTGCATCATGAACACACAAAAATCATCTGCAACTAACAAAAGCTTGTGTTAAAGGAAATGGTGTCCTTAGTGTCAGTTATTCACACGATGATGTTATCAGACAATAATCAATAGCATAAATATACTGCGTTCAAAACTGATCAAGGTTTTTTAGGAAACTGTATGAGTAAGTTATTTATTTATTTATTTATTTAATTAGTCATTTAAATATTTTTATCTTGCCATTTGATTGTGTTCCACCTTGTGCATTGAAATTCGTAAGTGCCCATTATTTCTTATTTTTATACATTTCATCCATTACGTTGCATCAAAACATGATTGTTGGTATTTGATACATTTTATATTGATTGTTATAAGTGGACAAATCAGTTTTTGTTGTCATTTTATGAGGGGAGAAATCAAGCTATCCATTTAGCAAATTTGCATTTCTGATTGAAGCCAGTGGGCACTTTTAGCAGAAAGCTGATAAGTTAGCTTTGGCTTATACAGCAAGATATAATGACCAAGCTTATATGCCATAAGTGGCGACTGTTAGGCCAAGGGGGGATATTTTGAAATATTAATACTGTCTGTTGGGTGCAACCAGTTATAAGCTAAATCGATTGCTTTTGGCTGGTTGTAGCCATTTGTTTCAATGCTGAATGCTAACAATGCCAACAGACCACTTTTTTGTTTTTTATAGATAGCTAAACACAAAATTGTTGTGATACCTGTATTTTCAAGACCTAAAATTATAGTTGTCACACACAAAAAAAGAGTTAATTTAGTTTCTTTAATCGTGCGAGTGTGAGTTTGTTAAAAGTACTCTAGATCTCTGACTTTGTTTGAGCGCCTAACAATGCTGCTAAATCTGCTAAATTGCTCGTTAACGGTGATCTGGGAGAAAATTTGGGCATTTGCAGGCGCTGATTGTCTCAACAAAGTCAGGGAGAGTATCTTTAAGTAATCTGGGCCTTGTTTGTTGGACTAGCCTTAATGTCATTGATATGAATGTTGTTTTAAAGTTGATATGATGGAATTGCCTTCTCAGTAACCTTGATTTGTATCACAAACAGACATAGCAGTTAGCTGATAAATATGTCAAACAGGAGGAGTTAATTTATAGACTACACATCCATTTGAGGGAACTTTGGTTCTCAAATGAGATTTTCCAAATTGCTCTCAAATAAAATAAAATTACGGCATATTAAACCCCGAAGCTTTTCCGCAACATTTTCAGACTGGTGTCAAATGGAAATCCCTTAATGAAGAAAAACTTTCATCATGTGGCTTCAGTGTGTATCATTTTTAGTTTGCGTCAACATTGTACATCAGTTTTATTTATTTTTCCTCAAATGGATATGTAGTGTTTTGGAACACAGCTCTTAAAATACTGATCAGTTTCTTACCGTGTTACTTGCCTGCTCTTTCTCTCTCTGTATTTACTATCTGTCCTGTCTGTTCACTGTTATGGACTGTCGCTTAATATTCACACACACTCAACACCGAAATAAAGCATTGGTTCAAATGAAAGCCACCTGTCGTTTGTTCTTGTGAAAAGTCTGTATATCTAATGAGCTAAAAGTGTTTTACTGTATCAGTGCCATTTGGGCATGTCAGATTCTTTTGAGTGCCTCTGAGAGTTTGGAGAGGCCTGATAGTTACCTAATAAATACCTACACTGCATCTTAATTATATTTAACTGTATCCATCCATATATGATCTCTGCTACTCTTACAACACACAGTTAACATAACAACATACACAGTACATTTTAGTTGTTGTTTTTTATTGGAGAAAACACACACAGAGATTCAACACACAAAGTAAAGTACAGTCTCTGAGTTTGCCCTGCCCTCTTGTGGCTAAAAAGTAAACAACACCTAAAATAAATAGATAATAAAAAAGATAAACAGACTGGTGCTGCAGTGACCCATTAACAGTCAGGAGCACAAACTACACATTAAAACCTGTTTCGTAAGGTGCAACTGCTATTTGCATACATTTCCAATCAGTGCTCCCATATTTGCACCTCTAAATAGAGCTGAAACACACACTCTTTTTATAGTGCTGCCTTTTCCATTCTGGCACTTCAGTACATATGGATAAGTTCAATCAATTCAATTCAGTTCAATGTACTTTAACAAATACAATACACACAGCTCAACTGTCAAAATTTGGGATTTGGAACAGTTTCAACAACATTGCACAGACATGAATCATGAAGACACATTCGGAAATGACAAATACACACAGAACAACAGTTACATGCAGACTGACTAGAGGCAATACATAAAGAGTTTAAGGTCTTATGGCAGTGATTTATAGCCTGTATATAAATATCCTACCAACTACATAGCAAAACTCTAAATGACCACCAAGCAATGCTCCATGAACCATATGCTAACATGTTAGGAAGTTCCAACAATAGCCTCATACCACTGCCAACTATCGATGCCCCTGTTGGAACCATACTACACACCGTTGCAACCAATTAAAACCCTAGAAATAATCTATAACACCCTACCAGACTGCAGAATGCCACTGCCACTAAAGGTTTAGCATGGATTAATTAGTTTTAAAGTATATAGAAATGCTACTCAGCTTACAGTTGTCACACACATTTTCTACTGGATGAGTCTCCCTAGTTTATGATTTGCTCACTGTTATCCTGATTCAGGGTTGTTTTTTACAGCCTGGCAGCTTTCCTGCCCGGTGTAGAAACAGCAGAGGTAACACCATACAGCTGGGCAGATTGGACCAGGTCACTGATGATAACACTACACATCTGACACTGTAGCTCAGCAGTGTTAAGCCACTGATAACAGTACCAACCAGCATCCCTGCTGTCGCCAAAACCAGTGCTATCAGTATGGACATAATGGTGTGGAAAGCCCTCTGCTTTGCTTTGTCATCATGCTTCCTGTTCTCTTCCCCTGGCCTTGGACGCCTAAGAGTGTAGAGAACTGAAAGGCTGCAAAAAGAGATGATGACAAAAGCTAAGCCTGTGGAACAGAAATATAGCATTGTAATGAACAGACCTCTGGCTAGAAACATTACACACCCCAATAAAAAGAAAAACAGCCAAACACACCCAATGCTGATATTTCTGATTCTGATTGCTCTCTTGTTCTTCAGACATAGGTAAGTGATAGGATGAACAACAGCTAGGTAGAGCTCCACACAGGTCAACGTATGAAACTGTATTTTTATGGCAAATATGGTCACAAACAAGTCAATCCCAATGTTCACCACATCTAGGAGATCAATGTATACACCAGCACAGTACAAAAGAGACCCCAAAACTCCAATCAGCTCCAGGGCAACCATGTTGTAGGTGAAGATGTCAGAATGACTCGCCATTGCCACAGTGGAAACAGATCGCTGCCGTCTCCACCGTTGATATCCCAGGTAGAGGATGAGGATGGAGAGAGGGAAGAGGAGGAAGATGTTGGTGATGGAGAAGGCTGTGAAGATGAAGATGCTTTCTCTGGACATGGAGCATCTGTCCAAGTAAGGCTGGAGGGAGGAGTTGGCTGACATATTTAGATACACGGACAACTGAGGAGGAGGAGGAGGGGAGGCACAAAGAGTATAGGAGGGGGAGGTGTAGAGAAGGTAAGGACAGTGTTAAAATCAAATGAAGACATGGAGAAATTAAATAATCTGGACAATAATACGAATAAATTGCTCACACCATCGCATTTAAAACAAGCAACACTTCACAGTGAAATCACTTCATTTTTTACTTAACTTTTATAATTAACAGGATCTTTTGCACTACATTACAATGTCACCAAGATTTTTAGCAAGAAAAACATACAAAGACTAAAAGAGTAATTTCTTTTTACTCTAGTTTCATTAAAACATTGATAAGCCCCTTTTTGGGGAAAATAAAGAATGATTGATTGTTATATGAGTGTTAGATGATGTCAGTTGTCCACAGTGAAATGGATTACAGGAGAAAAAAATTGAAGAAAATTATGTTAGCAAGCATTGATAATTAAAATATATAATATTTGTATTATAATGTATTAATAATGTATTAATATATATATTAAATAACAAACCCTACCTTGTCTGTAATCTTTTTATTGACCGTCTTTCTTCTGCGTCTCCAAAGTCACTGACTGCTGTTTATGGGAGTTTGGACCAAATATACATGTATTCATGTGATGTGATTAGTGTATGAAAAACAGGTCAGAGCAGGGCTGTCAGGTATTTTGCATCTTGCAAAACTAATGCAGATTTTCTGATACTTTCACGGTAAATTGCAGAAGGCAAATTTTCCGTATGTGACATCCGAAAGAACTTCTGCACAGAGATTAAACAAACAAAATGAACATATCTAGTATTACATATATTACTAAAAATAGTTCTCGTGGTATTGATTAAGTAATTTCAACACAGTAATAGTATAATAAAGATACAATAATGATGTTTATGCATATGAGGAGACATTGGTGGGTCAACAATACACTGAGTGCATTAAGAGTATTTGATAGGATTCAAATGACTAGTACGTATTCAAATCTAATGGAGTCACTCAGTTCATAGCACCTGTCTGATCTGTGAGTTGGTGTGTTATTATAGACACATCTGGAGCTGCAGTTTGGTGGCGGGAAGCACATTTTATCTTCATGTGTCTCTTGTTCTTGTCCTGGTCACCTGCTCCTGGAATGCATGCTGGTAAGTATATCTGAATCTTCTCATCTTTGTCATTATTTGTATTTGCATAACCAAACTAAAACTGCTCTCGGGAATGAGACATATATTGATACACAAATCTGAGAGTAAAACGATACCCCTACCCAACCATTGGGACCTCTGTTTCACTCCTGTTTAAAACATGAAGATAGCTACCCTGACTATTTTAGCAGCCAATCTCGTCACCACCTTGTGACACCTCAACAACCACCTGGACAGCCTAGTAAAGACCATAAAAACAAGAGAAAATACCACAGCAACCTCATTCTTACACCCTAACAATACCCCAACCACTTTACTAACATTATAGTAACCACAACACAACATTGTAGCAACCACACTGTTAAGTTACAAAACTGAAATCTTTGATCCCCCTGATTATTTTTCTTTGCTTATTAGCATTTTTTAATTAAACTTTTGATTGCATCTGCACTTTTGAAAAATGCAAATGCAGTCATTTTGAGCCACAGCAATCACAAAAAATCTCTGTCGGTTCTGAATTTCTCATATTTAGCCTGATATAACAGACAGGTCTTTTTTTATTTGTTTAGTCAAATTTACTTTGCTCAGTTCTAATCTACTCCTTGTCTTTACTTATTGACCTAACAGCAACATAGTTTCCCTGCCCTTTGCAGGTAGAGTAGAGGTATCACCAAACAGCAAGGCAGACTTAATGAGCCCCCAGATGCTATCACCAAACAGCTGACACTGTGGCTCAGCAGTTGTGACTGGTGTACAACAATGGAAACCAGAAACCCTACAAACCACAGCCACAGAACTCCTGTTATGGCTGTGATGGTGAAGAAAGCCCTCCGTTTCGGTTGCTCCTTATCTCTGCCTGCACCCCCTGGTCCTGGACGAATCAGAACACGGAGGACAGACAGGCTGCAGAATGACACGACTACTAAAGAGAAGATGAGGAAGCTGAATATTTGGATGAAGGGCAGACTAGGATAGCACCAAAATGTTACACTGACACATGCGATGCAAAGCAGCCAAACACATCCAATGCTGATGTTTCTGATCCTGACCCCTCGAGCGTTTCTCAGCCCTAGGTAGATAATGGGGTGAACAACAGCCAGGTAGTGCTCCACACAGGTGAGGAGGTTAAAGAGCACCTCTCCATAGAAAGCAATGCAAGAAGTACAAAACCCTACTTTCACCATGTCTCTGAGATTAACGTAGGTGCCACAATAGTTGCAGAAGCAACCCAAAAACCAGATTAGCTCCATGGCAATCGTGTGGTAGGTAAAGATGTCGATGTGGTTTATCTTTGTGGAGGAGCGTTGCTTCTGCCATTGCTGGTGACCCAGGTAGAGGATGAGGATAGAGAGAGGCAGGATGAGGAAGGCTCTGGTGATGTTGGAGGCAGTGGCGATTAAAAGAGTAGCAGGAGAGTCAGAGCAGTCGTAGTGCAGAGATTCGAAGGAGGAGTTGGACGGTGAAGAGGTGTTGAATAACATTTCTACAGTAGGTAGGCAGAGGCCTGAGGGAAGAGAGGTACAGAGAGTTACAAATGAGGAGAAAGGGAGTGCTGACACCTTTGGTGCATCCCAAATCCCTTAAATTGCATTCATGCTTCCCCTCACTTGTGTCTTTTCCTTGCATCTTAGTGGATGCATGGTGAGACACAAGGGGTACATGTCAAGTCTCATATTTGATGGAGGCAAGGATGAATTAGCAAGGAAACATCATATAAGAGACTCATTGTTAAACCAATTATCCTACCTGTGACCATTAACAGCCAGGAGGTGGAGCAAGTGGGCACCATTAAATACCTTTGTTTGTTTGTTTGTTTGTTTTGGATCAAGCATTCATCTTTTCTGAGTGTGTCGATTACATTTATGTTTTGAGGTTAGTCAGCACTCAAACCTTCTTATAAATTGTTCTTACCTTCAACATCGGCCTCGTTTTTGACATTCGGGTATTTAAAAAGGGCAAAAGAAAACACTAGGATAATCTTCACAGTGTGATATCAGGCTGTAGACAACATCTTTAATGTTATCACAATGACAAAGCTTTAGAAAGAATGACATACTAAACTTTAGAGGACTTTTAGAAGACTTAAATTACATTTTAACTTATTTTGAATCATGTTTTGCAATTTATTACTTGCTTTTTTACAAAGTTGCATCTATTTTTTAGCTTATGGTAAATGGTAATGGCCTGTACTTAGTCAAAGCGCTTTTACATTACATATGTCTCACTCTCCCATTCACATACATTCATACACTGATGGCAGGAGCTACCACTGCTCATCAGAAGGAAACATACACCAACAGCAATTTTGGGTTAAGCATCTTGCCCAAAGACACATCGACATGTGGACTGGAGGAGCCGTGAATCGAACCGCCAATCTTCCAATTGGTGGACGACTGCTCTACCTCCAGAGCCATGGTTGTCCCATCATACCCATATGATGTGTATGAGGTGATATCTGATGTTAAATGTCATGCAAACTTCCCAAATTCCCTCTTTGTGTTTCCCTGTTGAGCTGTGGTGGAAGTATAATAACAAAAAGAGGGACTTTGGCACTAAAAACACTGTAATGTTGAAACATATCTACTTGATTTAATTCATTTGGACACCTGAAACGTCATATTATGTATTGTATCTAATTTAAGTCAGTGAAGAAAAAATAAACTGAATTAAATTTTTTGGGTTAGGGTGCTATTTCTGTTTCTATTTAAATGTATGCAACACTAATACACATGAAAATAATGTAAATAATCATATATCCTTGTTTTCTTCATCTCCTTTAAAAAACAGTGATAAACCAAGAAAGGTTGTTTTTAAGTTAATCAGTGTCATTACAAAAAAAACTGGGTTTGACCATATTTGTACAATAAGCAACAGTTTTGAAGTGAAAATCATTACATTATCAAAGAGCACCCACCTTGCCAGCTTGTCTGTTCCCCCTCGTCTCCAAACTCACTGACTACTGTTGTGACTCCAGACAGGGTTGGCGTGAGTGTGTTACTGATGCTCATTTGTCATAGTGACAGACAGCAGCAGGACTGTGGTCTTTCTACTTTGCATGTTGTAAATACAAATGCAGGTTTTTGTTTAACTTTGCCCTGTAAAATCACAGGAGGCACATTATATATTTTTTATTTTTTCATCAATGAGGTCTGATGCTGCGTTCCCTTTACCTCAGAAGTTGGAAGTTGGACCTGGGAATGACATCACACCCGAATTTGAAGTGTTCCAGTTCAAGTCAGAACACTTGGTTAGCTGTTGATAGCCAATATCAGTCTATAAAAACACATTACATGGTATTTTGCGCATTAAAAACACTGTAGCAACATGTCCAGAGATAGAAGGTAGACAGTTGCCACTTGTAGGACTGATTTAATGAGACAAAAATAACACAGAAGCACAAATAAACAGGATATTACTACAACTTTCACACTGTTGATACATAGATTTTTAGGTCTTGGCTGGTGAGGTTAAGAAATCTGACTTGTGGGATCATTCCAGTTGAAATTTACGACTGGGAACTCAGTAATTCCAACTTCTGATTACAAATGGAGCGCACCAATGGAACAGGGTCGACTCAGGACACAAAGTCTGAAATATGATGTTTTTAACAACTAGTGAACTTACATTTCTATTTCTATGTTTCATTCTAACACAGCAGAATAATCAGTTCTCCAGCTGTTGGGAGATTGTATGTTATTCTGGTTAAATGTTACCTTTTAGTGCTATTTTATGATATATTATGATTTTTAAAGATGTGTACGTGCTCTTTTTTGAATTGCTTTTTCAGATGGATGGTAACAACAACAATGTTATTGAGCTATTTCCATCGATTCAAATGACCTGCAAACAAAGGCTGGTGTTCATTCAAATGAACCTGAGTCATGCACAGAGTGTGTTATCTTTAACACTTAATGATGGGTTAGGGTTTGCAGGAAAATGTGCTTCATAATGACCCAGAATGCAAATAATCTTTAGCATGCAGGTGTGACCGATCCATCATTATTACTAGTTAGTGTCAATTATATGAGTCATAAGTAATACACAGTTACAAAGTGGTTTAACTCATGACAAAATAATAACAAAATAAAACCAGATTAAGTAAACTACTATATAAAACAATATAATATTGTCCAGAATATTTAAAAGTAAAAAGAAAATACAGATGTTACTGAGTGGATTTTAAATGGTAATTCATAAAACATATACAAGTGTTGGCATGTATATGTATGCATGAGTATACATACTGTATATTACATTTGTCCTCAACTATCTGCACATGTTTGACTGTATAGGTTATTTAAAATTAGCAGGTCAGAGATATAGCCATTTAACCCACTCCACAGTGAGTACCTCACATGACTGGAATTGCTATTTATCTGTTCTGTCATAAAATAGTTGCATGACTTCTCTGAGTTAGTAATCTCTTTTACCACCATGTAGGGGGGGAGCCAGTGGAGGTGGTGGAGGAGGAGTACAGGTACTTGGGGCACAATTTTCGATGGCCTTCTGAGGTTTTCCTCCAACACTGAGAAGATCCTTAACCCTCCTGTTGTCCTCGAGTCAAGGAAGGAAAGGAGGAAGGAAGGATGGAAGGGAGGAAGAAGGGAGGAAGAAGGAAGGAAAGGAGGAAAGGAGGAAGGGAGGAAGGATGGAAGGGAGGAAGAAGGAAGGGAGGAAGAAGGAAGGAAAGGAGGGATGAAGGAAGGAAGGAAAGATGGAAGGGAGTAGAGGAGGAAGGATGGAAGGGAGGAAGAAGGAAGGAAAGGAGGAAGGGAGGAGAGGAAGAAGGAAGAAAAGGAGGGAGGAAGGAAAGGAAAGGAAAGGAAGGAAGGAAGGAGGAAAGAAGGAATGAAGGAAGGTAGGAGGGAGGGAGGAAAGAAGGAAGGAAGGGAGGAAGGAAGGAAAGAAGGAAGGGAGGAAAGAAGGAACAGTCAAAACAGACAGGGTCAATATGACCCGTGAGGACGACACGAAGGTTAAAAAAGTATACAAAAATCTTGTCTTTTAATGAATAAAACCAGATATAAACTAAAAATAATTTGTTAGCTGGCCAAATGACACCAGCATGACACTCACAGACAGACAGCAGAAACACAGGTGTACTGATTTGAATAAGCAGCAGATTTAGTTTATGGGTCATTTGAATCTAGTCAAACGTCCACTTGATGGACAGCTGACATGAAGCATTGACACTGAACGTTTTAATTATGTTTCCTGCATAACTGCATACAATGGTAACTCTTAGTTAAGATGGTATTATGGGTTAAATTGGCTGCACCAAGGTATGCCAACTGAATCCAACTGAAATCATATTTAGACTTATGTTTTTTGCAGTAAAAAGATGGTGAAAGTGTTATAATAGAACAAGTTGAAGGAGACTTTAGCAGGAAAACTAATGTGGGTTGTTGTTCAGAGTCTGTAGCTCTTGTGTTGCAATCAGACTCAAGGTGATGTCTGCTCTGCCTTTGATGGAACAACATGTTATTGCTTAACCCTCCTGTTGTCCTCGAGTCAAGGAAGGAAGATTGGAAGGGAGGAAGGAAGGAAGGAAGGAAAGGAGGGAGGAATAAGGAAGGGAGGGAGGAAGGAAGGAAGGGAGGAAGAAGGAAGGAAGGGAGGGAGGAAGGAAGGAAGGGAGGAAGAAGGAAGGAAAGGAAGGAAGGACGGAGGAAAGAAGGAAGGAAAGAAGGAAGGGAGAAAGGAAAGAAGGGGGGAGGAAGGTAGGGGGGAGGAAAGAAAGAAAGAAGGAGGGAGGGAGGGAGGAAGGGAGGAAGGACAGAAGGAATGAAGGAAGAAAGGGGGATGGAGGAAGGAAAGAAAGAGACAAGGAGGGAGGGAGGAAGGACAGACGGAAGGAAGGAAGGAAGGAAGGAAGGAGGGAGGAAGGGAGAAAGGAAAAGAGGAAGGGAGGAAGGAAGGAAAGAAGGGCGGAAGGAAAGAAGGGAGGGAGGAAGGTAGGGGGGAGGAAAGAAAGAAAGAAGGAGGAGGGAGGAAGGGAGGAAGGACAGAAGGAATGAAGGAAGAAAGGGGGGTGGAGGAAGGAAAGAAGGAGAGAAGGAGGGAGGGAGGAAGGACAGATGGAAGGAAGGAAGGAAGGGAGGAAAGAAGGAACAGTCAAAACAGACGGGGTCAATTTGACCCGTGAGGACGACACAAAGGTAAATGAAAGATTTAATTTGCTGTATAAACACATTTTTCATAAAAAAACAGAAAAGGAAATTGTGTTATACTTCATGTTTATTTTTGGAAAACTTTCTGACTTATCGATGTTTTGTATTGGGTGATGTCAGTGTATTGGCACTAATCAATGAACGCAGAATAATCAAACTATACTGGTGCCTTATGAGGGAATACATGACACCATAATAACATCCGTGTGCACATGATGCTCCATTAAACTCACTTTTTCAATCCCTGTGTCACCATGAATCTGCCGAGGTGCCTTCAACCAAGGCACTCGCTGGTCGACCATTAATGATGCTGTTCTGCAGCCGACCCCGTACTCTGTCATACCCATGAACGAATAACGAGGCAGCAACATTAGACTAATGACTGTTGGTTTTTCCATACTATACTGCCCACTCCCAGTATTCAGTGAGTTTGGAGACACGGGAGAAGGCAGACCAGGACCAAACCATACCAGGTAGGTATTGGTATATAGGTTTTAATCACTTTAACGAGGATTTAGTTATAAAAAGTTTTATCGTTTGTTTGTTAAATCCAAAAACAGTCTTTTGCACAATGATCTAATGCTACATGCAGGAAAAAGGTGTGAAGTTATGTGGCTGAACATAAAGTATCAATAGTCACAATTACAAACTGAGTAATAAATAGAAGAGTGGAATTAATGAATTACAATTACTCTTGTTACTTTAACAAAAGCCTTTTTTGTGTATTGTGTTTTTTAAATTTAAAAATATGTAATCTGACAGTATTTTTTTTTTATAGTTAGAGTTAGAAACAAAGAGAACAAAGAGTAAGAGCTAGAACAAAACTCACAAGAAAGAGGTCATGATGAACCCTGTGAGAATGCAACCAAAGAAAGGATCTTAATTATTATCAAGGTATTATATCAAATAATTAATGGTTTAATGTACCGCTTAAAATACTCATGGTGGATCCTCCAGCTGTTACTTCTATCTTTAGATATGCGCCACCTTTTTGTAATAGTAATAATACTTTTATTGAGTAACTATTCTAGCATTTGTTCCACCCCAAATAATCACCACTGCTATATAGGCTTAAACCGATGGATTTACATGTAACTTAGTGCACATGTTCTGTTGAATACAATGTCATATTTCATAGTAATATTCAAATCACAAACCAAGCTAATATGTCATAAAAGTTAATGTCATTGAAGTAGTTTGTAAACATTTTAATACTATATCACCATCTTGTGCAGACGACCAAGCAACTTAACTTATTATTCTAGTCCAAAGCTAGTTTGTCAACAGTTTAAATTTATATAATTTCTAGCACTGTATAAATTACAAACATTAATTATTCGATCATCTTAAAGGAAAGCTGTGAAAGTTTTCCATTGTGCCTTAAAGCAGCAGTCAGGTGTCCATATGAACAGTGAAAGATGTTTTCCTTGCTGTAATCATTCCTCCTGTTCATACTGACTATTAAAAGATCTCCTTCAAATGTGCTTTCAGTGTAAAGTGATGGAGGAGAAAATCTACACAGTCATTTAAAAGTAGATGATCAGCTTCTATTGAGCTTCATCAGTGTGAGTTATTATATCAAGTGATATCTGACACATTTACAGTCTTTTTAGCATCAGATTCCCTCTTAGTGTTTCCCTGTTCAGCTGTGGTGGAAGTATAGTAACAGAAAGAGATGAATTCACTCATGTGGATGTTTCATATTAGCTTCAGATCAACTTTTAAATCCATGTTTACACAGAAGGAGGACTGTGGATTTAGTCCTCCATCACTTCCAGTGTAAGTGCATTATGAAGGGATCTTCTAATGGTCAGTATGAACAGGAGGAATCATTACAGTCTGTTTGATACAGCCTGTCCATTTTCTTTGAATCTCTGTTGATTTCAGTAACTTCCTGTATCTAATTTATCTTTTTCTCTCTTTTTTTCTAGATCTCATTTTCCCTCCATTTCGGTCCCTCTCCTCGTTTTCAAACCTACACCATATGAATATGTTTCCCCCCACTAATGTCTCCTTTACTCCTCATATCACCTCCTCCAACACCTCCTTGCTCAATAACTCCAATATTAAGGACATGGACTTTGTCTTCAGCGTCACCAACATCCTCCTCATCCTCCCTCTCTCTGTCTTTGTCCTCTATCTGGGGCAACAGCGATGGAGACAACAGCGCTCTGTTTCCACAACGGCCATCATCAGTCACTCTGACTTCTTCACCTACAACATGGCTGTCGTGGAGCTGATTGGGGTCTTAGGAGATGTCTGCAACTGCTATGGCCACTCTGTCAACCAAAAAATGATGATAGTGGTTATATTTAAGTCTTTTGCCTGGAGTGGACAGATGATCTTCCCGGTTCTAACCTGTGTGGATCGCTACCTGGCTGTTGTTCATGCCATCACCTATTTGAGGCTGAGACAGACACACGGGATCACAATCAGAAACATTGCCACTGCGGCTGTTTGGGTGCTCTGCTTTGTAAGTGTGGCTGGTTGGTTCTTCCTGATGAACTCCATGTATTTCCTTATACCAAGTGTCTGCTCTGTGGTCATGCTTTTAAGCATTATGATTTTCTGCAGCCTGTCTGTTCTCTGTGTTCTGATCCGCCCGCGGCCAGGGGATGTGGGTGTTGACAGGATGCAGGTTGACAAATCAAAGCAAAGGGCTTTCTACATCATCTTAATCATCATGGGAGTGCTGTCTTTGAGGTTTGGAGGGACTCTTGCTGGCTATATGATATTCTCTTCACAAACAGTGAGCAACATTGTCAAGTATATGATGGTTATATCCACAGCCTTGTTCAGTCTGCCCAGCAGTCTGGTGTTACCTCTGCTTTTTCTACATAGGGCAGGAAAACTACCAGGCTGTAAACACAACACTGAATCTGGATGATGAGTGGATCACTTTAGAGTGTAAAATTAGGCAAGAACAACACAAAAAAGTGACCGGGCCATAGCAATCAGATGAAGTTTTCTGTAAAGCCAGTAAAGCCAGAAACTGTAGTTTAGTCTGAGTAGATACAGTGAAGTATTTGCTCTCTGCTTGGGTGATATTTAATGGCAGCTTAAAAGTAAACGATGCCATGCCTGTAATGAATCAGCAGATTTATGATGGCACAGTCTGATTAATCTGAAGTAGTATGAGTTGGCAAATACCACAAATAAATAGATAGATAGATAGATAGATAGATAGATAGATAGATAGATAGATAGATAGATAGATAGATAGATAGATAGATAGATAGATAGATAGATAGATAGATAGATAGATAGATAGATAGATAGATAGATAGATAGATAGATAGATAGATAGATAGATAGATAGATAGATAGATCAATATGGGACAGTGGTTAAACATTTTTTAGGCTGAAGATTGTTATGAAGCCCAAATGTGGCACAGATTGCTGCCACTGTCGGTTCCTTATAAAAACTAATATTTCTCTCCCTCATTTTCAATATTAACATGGTACACACCATATCGTTTTCAGAAAAATTTTCATCTACATTGACCTGCATAAATACACCACATAAACCCTAAACAAGGGTTGCACACCTGACGTTAATGCATTTTCTGTCGCATACTCTGTTTTCGCCGAGTTTTCCCAAATCTCCACATTGGCCGGAGTTTTCAGACATAAACATCTTCAGTGACCTATAACGGAGTGTTTGTGTTGAAAATATATCCGTTTTTTCAGATACCTGGCTACGTGTGTACATGGCCTTAGATCAGGGGGCTCCAAACTATTCCACAAAGGGCCACGTGCGTACAGGTTTTCAATCCCACCAAGCAGGAGCATACCAGACTTCACTCATTTAATCAGCTGATCTCAGTCTTCAGACAGTTGATTGATCGAATCATGTGCTCTTGAATGGTTGGAACAACAACCTGCAGCCACATGGCCCTTTGTGGAACAGTTTGGAAATGCCTGCTTTACATGCTCCGTCTGTACAGCTCTGATTAGTCAACTCACTGCAGCTGAGCTAATCAACTCACCTGACGCTGCTCCTGCTGAGCCAGCTCTGCCCAAAATCTCTCTCCTACAGCTGACTGCCCAAACCATGCCAAATTAAATTTGATCTAAATCGGCTTTTTGTTTTATATCTTTAACAAAGGCTGGTCATACTCTTAAAGCTGAATTGACATTTATAGGTATAAGGACAACACTAAAATACAGTTATAAAATGGATTGGTTTGAGCATCCTGCCAATTAATATGTGCATGGAGAGAAATAACATGCATTATAAGATGCAGTCTGTTATTCTGGGAATGTAGAAAACATCAAATGTTAGAATTCACTACATGAATCAAGAAGTTTTAGATCCCAAATCTTACTTATCATTGTAATCTGTACAGACTGGTAGATTGAAAGTTTTCTATCTGTGTGTTTTAAATGAAATAGCTGCTGGTTGCTCAACTGATGCTGATATTCTTTAAACATGTGAGGTTAGAAGTTAACCTGTGATTATTTTTGAGACATTTATTACAGTCTCCAAAAGATTGTCTTCCACTTTCATCTCTTAATTCTAAATCCAAAACTAGTATGTATGTATGCATTAATAAGTTGTCGTTTAAAATCATTACATTGTCTGCATATATTTTATATAAATTGATTCATGGTTTGTTTGCACCTTTTATTTCCTACAAAGTATATAGACTGTAGATGCATAAATATGGACACATATATAGAATGAAATGTTGAATGAATAACTTATGTGTGCAAATATATTAAATTTTATTTATTTGATTTAGCGTTTTTCATTAAAGCCAGGTGTATATCCTACTGATGAAGTACTGTATTGCCTAGTCTGCTTCATTTTCTATATTAATTGTTTTCCATAGTCATTTATATATGAAGTTTTATATAATTATATAAGAATATGTAATGGGAGGAAACCCAGATGAAAATAAAGTTAGTTTGAAGTCTCTGATGAAAAACAAGAAATGGGTCATAATAGCTAATGTGGACATATAAGGTGTTGGGAAATTCTGAAAAGGTCTTGATGAAGGTTTTGAACAATGTTTGGAAAGTATCATCACATCGGTGTTTGTAATATTAATACTGTTGCCAACATGTTTTCACACATTAAAGTCCTAATAACTATAATTGTGTACAGCTTCATTATTGTAAGGAAGAAATTGACAGCAATTCATTTGTTAATTGGTTTTGTGATGTTACTTGCTGCAGTAAGCCTAACTAATAATGACTGACATGTATGATAATAAAAATTATAATTGTAATTTTTTAAAATTATAATGTATCTGTGATATTTTAATTCAGGCTAATAAAAATGAGGCAGGATACAAAACAGACAACCATGACATAACTTCAAAACACATTTATTTCCAATTGGAGTGACAGCTGTCTGAACAAATAAGACACCGGGATTAACTAAGCATGGTCACACAGAATACATTTCCATGGTGACTTATGCTCCTCTGCTTTCGTGCAACCGAGTCCCGACTAAATTCAGCCAGGATAACCAGAATATCTCAGCTTAATCCGGTATCTAGGTTTTGTGCAACAGCCCTCAGGACAACCCTGTTATGGTGCTTTTCCGCTATACAGTTCTAGCACTACTTGGCTCAACTCGACACGGCTCCAGGAACGACCTTTTCCATTACAAAAAAGTACCTACTCAACGTGGGCGGGGTCGTAATGAAACTGCTGTGACTTCGTTTTATACGCGACACAAACACAAACAATGGAGGACATGGAGGCGATGGTGTACTTGCTGCTGTATGAGGCTTTCTGTCTCACACAAAGCAAGAGAAGAGAAACCAATCTCTGTAACGCTGTTGTTGGTATTTAAAAATGCCGGGTTTGATTCTTGTGTGGGACGGCTCATGACTCTTCCAGTGACTCTCTGACCAATCAGTGGCCGGCAGTCTGTTGACGTCACATTTAGTATCGGCTCGGCTTGCTTGGAACCTCGTCAGAGCAGATATTAAAGAATTCCCAGGTACTATCCCTGATGGAGACGCAAAAAAAACCCGAATTGAGCCGAATCGAGTCGAGTCGTGCTGGAACTGTGTAGTGGAAAAGCGCCATTAGTGACTGTTTGTATGCGGCCGGGTGGTGGGCCTATTAGGGTGAAAGTCCAGGGGCAATTTTTTAGTCCCAGTCCATCCATGCCTGCTCCTAGTGGCCCAATCCCAAATCGGCCCCTAACCCCCATGCCTTATCAGCTCCCCCGTCGTTTACGCATTCATGTGGATGTTTGTCATATTGAGGGTCATCCCAGTCAAATTAGTGTGGAGTTTAAAGTGAACTGTGAAACCCGCAAATAGTCTGCATCAGTACAGGCTAACAGGAAGTGCATGTGCAACAAGAGAATGGAGGAAATAACACCCACATTATCCATCTTTTGAGTTTGCCAAGTACACCTTTGTTTTCGTCATGCAAACTTCACAGTCTCAGACAAAATATCAGAATGTGTGGTGGAAAAAAGATAAATACAAAAATAAGGAGAATATCATTTTGTACCTGAGGTCGCTTGACTTATAACAAACTCACAAATGCCTGTATGCACATGGAAAATTGGCCGTCCATTTACACCCTCCCCCTTCTATTGAAGCTACAAGAGTTATTTGATTTGGAGTGATACATGATAGTGAATTGGTAGTGGCTAGGGAGTGGTTTGGGATTGGGCCAACGTCTTCCCCAGCCTATCAGCTCCTAGCATGCCCCTTGTGTTGTGTCACCTTTACCTTGTTGTGTGATTAATTACATTTTTATTCAAGTCCAGTTGTCAGTTCAGTCTTTGTTCAGTTTAGCCTAGTCTGTCCTGTTGGTTCTGTTCAGTTCAGTTGTGTCTTGTTTTTGCTCAGCTCAGACAGTTTGGGTTTTGTCTGTACATCCCAGAATAAAGACTTTTCTTCAGTCTCTGCATTTGGGTCCATCTGCTCTGCTACCGTGACAACAGCAAGCAGTGAGTTTTGAGACACAGTTGGCGAAATTTCAGGAATAAACAATACCAGGTAGGTAGTGGTACATAGGTGGATGTTTAGAAATCACTTTAATATGTTTTTAGTTATAAATGTTTTATTCAGTTTGTTTGTTAAACCTAAAAACAGTCTGTTAGACAATGATCTAATACTACAATAGTCGCCCATAACGTTGGAATAAAATATCTTTTACCTCTTTCAATGGAATGATTGTGAAAATGTGGTTTATTCTTGATAGATAAATTGTATATATTCTCTAAATTGTATTGATCAATCTCATTGCACCTGGTCAAAGGTGATAACTGATGTGTATAAATAGAAAATAAAAAGAGGAATGTGTCTGAAAACAAAATTATTCCAACTTTATGGGCGACCGTGTATGTGGAGGAAAAAAGTTATGAAGTGTTTTCATCAACTGAAACCCTAACGATGTTGCAATTATGTCAACATTTAAATTCATTTAATTTCTTTTCATACTTTTGTTTTACTTTTATTATTTCTTGACATCATGCTCTGGACCACTACAGTTTTTGGTGTCTGGATTGTAACTGTTGTCTTTATGATTATTTTCATTTGACCACATATTTTTAATTGGGTACAACACTTAACATAAAGTATCAATAGTCACAATTATAAGCTGAGTAAAAAGGTAAGATCTTGTTAGCCACACCAAACCCATTTATTGAATACAGTTATGGATGATTTTGAAATTACAGTTACTCTTGTTACTGTAATACAAGGACCTTAATGATTATCAAGCTATTATCAATTAATTACTGATTCAATGCACTACACCACTTAAAACAATCATGGTGGATGGTGAATCCTCCATTAGTGACGTCTACCTTTAGTTAGATATATGCCACCATTCTACTGTTTTAGACACAACACCACTTTTATTCAGTAAAATGTTCTAGTGCTCTTTCCACTTTCCACCACTTGAAAAAATGTGAACCCCTTCACCAGTAAAGGTGGTGTGATTTATCTTTTAAATCTCAGCTGATTTCATTATGTGTCTAATTTATCTTTCTTTTTTCTCTTTTTAGATCTTATTTTCCCTCCATCTCTGTCCCTCGCATTGTTTTTAAGGCTGCACCATATTAATATGTCGTCCCCTGCAAATGGCTCCCTCCCTCATCATATCACCTCCTCCAACACCTATTTGCTGGATGACAACATTACTGGCTACTTGTTCCTTACCGTTAGTTTGGCCAACATCCTCCTCATCCTCCCTCTCTCTGTCTTTGTCCTCTATCTGGGGCAACAGCGATGGAGACAACAGCGTTCTGTTTCCACAACGGCCATCATCAGTCACTCTGACTTCTTCACCTACAACATGGCTGTCGTGGAGCTGATTGGGGTCTTAGGAGATGTTTGCAACTGCTATGGCCACTTAGTCAACCAACCAATGATGATAGGGGTTATATTTAAGTCTTTTGTCTGGAGTGGACAGATGATCTTCCCGGTTCTAACCTGTGTGGATCGCTACCTGGCTGTTGTTCATGCCATCACCTATTTGAGGCTGAGACAGACACACGGGGTCACAATCAGAAACATTGCCACTGCGGCTGTTTGGGTGCTCTGCTTTGGAGGGTTGGGTTATATATTCATCGAGAGACAGTACATCTACATACCAAGTATCTGCTATATAGTTGCTTTTTTAATCATTATGATTTTCTGCAGCCTGTCTGTTCTCTGTGTTCTGATCCGCCCGAGGCCAGGGGATGTGGGTGTTGACAGGATGCAGGTTGACAAATCAAAGCAAAGGGCTTTCTACATCATCTTAATCATCATGGGAGTGCTGTCTTTGAGGTTAGGAGGGACTCTTGTTTGCAATGTGATATTCTCTACACAAACAGTGGGCTACAATGTCTGGCATGTGATTGTTATATCCACAGCCTTGTTCAGTCTGCCCAGCAGTGTGGTGTTACCTCTGCTTTTTCTACATAGGGCAGGAAAACTACCAGGCTGTAAACACAACACTGAATCTGGATGATGAGTGGATCACTTTAGAGTGTAAAAATTAAACAAGAGCAACACAAAAAAGTGATCGGGCCATAGCAATCAGATGAAGTTTTCTGTCAAACCAGCCAGGCCAAAAAGTGTAGTTTTAGCAGATACAATGTAGATGTAAAGGTTTTTGCTTGATTGAGGATATGATTAAAGGTGTGCTAGGACAGGTGAAGTTTGTAAGACTAGTGGAGCTAGATAAGCAGGGACGACAGTTAGACTACTGGTATTGAGATGATACTCTTTATCAAGCCAGTTGGACCAGACAGAAGTTTATTCTGATGATTCCAAATGAAAATAAAGTTTTAAATGTCTATGATGAAAAATAAAGTATGGGTCATAACGAAAGTTGTGCATGTGTTGTATCAACTGTCACATGTATGTATGTCACTTTGGATAAAAGTGTTTGTTAAATATAATTGTAAATTGTAATTGGAGGAGGCCCATATATAAAATAAAGGTTTGAAAAAGGTATTGACAATATCTCAAAAGGTCTCAATGAATATCGGAACATTTGAACAATGTCTGAACTTCAAACTCACACATATCTATTCACATTAGGTTTCCATGTCCTTATAATGTATTTATATTCGTGAACATGTGCGTGCAGATACTGTTACTAGTTCAGTGACTCATTAAACAAATAGTTTATATGGTTCAGTACCAGCTGGCTGGGGTCACACATACTAAACTCATTTGTTTTCATAGTCATTATGAAGCAGATGAGAGAAAATTTCCATCTCACTGCTGTCGGAGATGTTATAAAAATAGAGTATCACACATAAGTACACACAGTCTGCACGGCACTCTTGAATTTGCATGAACATCAACCTTTGTTTGCAGGTCATTTGAATCCTGTCAACCTTTATCAGAGAAAATGAATGATAACTAAATTTATGGAAATAATAATCCTATAATCACTGTTGACATCATTCAGACATTTAATATTTGAGGTTTAATATATAAAATGTATATAAAATGTAATATATATATTAAAAAAAGAAGAAATGTATGAATCATCCCTCCTGCATCATATTAACAGAACACCTGCAAATCTACCATTTTAAATAATTAACCCTTAATACAAACAAACAAAACAAAACAAGGGCTGAAACAAACCTATAGCTATTATCATGACATTAAAACAGAATTACAAAAGTAAACATTAGAAGAAAAATCAGCTTTAACATGGAAAGAAAATGTGCTTTGCTGCTGTGACTTGCAGTATAATTGATTGATTCATTGATCTTTTTTTAATGCAAACAACCCCACAGTCCTGCTGCCACCTGTCACTCTGAAGCATGAGCATCACTCACACTCACATTAATTAATTCATATATCGAGCATCAAGAGTGAACGGCAGTCAGTGAGTTTGGAGACGCACAAGAGCAAACACAGCTAACAAGGTGGGTGTTCTTCATACATTTCAGTTAATACATTTTAAAGGAAATGAAGGCTTTTACATGAATATGATCAAGCTCTGTGCCTTAGACTGGAATCACACATAAAATAAACATCTTGTTGTTGTTAGTTGTAATTTTTGCTTATTTTTCTAATTCTCACACTGCACACATTCTTAAATTCCTTCATGTCCATTTTTCTGCTTGAATCAACATCGCTCATATTTTGGTCTTCTGAATGTCTCCACAGAAAATACACAAAATATTGTTTGTCAGATGTGTCTTGTGACATATTTCAGTTTATTGGTTATTTAGTTTGGCTTTGTTTATTGTTGATTTAATGTCACTCTGATACTACGTTAAATATATGATGTTTTGTGAATGAGCCGTCTGTCACACTTAGTCAATTATATTTTATATGCAACCTTTTTTTGCCTTTTCAGCCTTTTTTGCAATTACTGCTATCTGTGTAACTTAAATTCACTGATTCTGTCTTTTTTATGTGTATTTTATATTTTTGATAGTATATTTGATACCTTTTTATATATATTTAGATACTGTACAACATTTAGCCTACTGAGCCTCACAGCCAAAGCCACAAAAAGAGAATGACAATTGTTTTTCAAGCAAATGTCTAAATTAAATTTTGACCTGATGGTGGCGTAACATCAAAAAGTAACCATTAATCCTTTTCAGGAAGATGAATATGTAAACCTAATTTCATGAAGGTTTATTGAAGGTTGAACATGGAGAAACTTTTTTTCACTATTTCAACTTTTTTTTGTCCCTTCTCTCCAACTCAGGCCACTAAACAGCCATGTCAGTCAACTCCTCCTCCTCCTCCTCCTCCAACTCCTCCCTTGGTTTGGCAAACCACTGCCTTTTCTCTACAGCTGTAATGCATAACTTAACAGCTTATACAGTGACTAAAACTCTCCTCCTCCTCCCTTTCCACATTTTCATCTCCTACTTTGGTCACCAAAAATGGCGGCAGCAGCGGCGCTCCTTCGCAACGACGAGCAACTCTGACATCTTCACCTACCACATGGCTGTCGTTCAGCTCAACTGTTTCTGGTCGGGCCTCCCTCTACCTAACTGGCTCATTCACTGATAACCTAGTGATGGCGTCAGTGGGGTTGTGTGTATCTACTATTCATTTTCCTGGAGAAATGTCCTTTCACTGCCTGACCTGTGTGGAGCACTACGTGGCTGTCGTTCACCCCGTCACCTACCTGCGCCTGAGAAACGCAAGCGGGGTCAGGATCAGAAACATCAGCATTGGGTGTGCTTGGCTGCTGTGCTTTGCATGGGTGGGCATTTCAGCTTTGCATTACCCTGACACACCCATCATCCTAATTTCTTGCCTTTTTATTTTCTTTTTAAGTGTGGTCACGTTCTGCAGCCTTTCTGTCCTCTGTGTTCTGATTCGACCGGGGCCGGGGGAGGCGGGTGGGAAGAGGGAACAGGTTGACCAATCAAAGCAGAGGGCTTTCTACACCGTCACTGCCATAATGACTGTGCTGTGGCTTTGGTTCACAGGGATGCTTTGTTTCAATGTGGGCCTCATGTCACAGCACAGCTCCAGTAGTGGGTGTGTTTTGATGTTGTCGGGGATCTGGTTTACTCTGCCCAGTGGTCTGGTGTTACCTCTGCTCTTTCTACACAGAGCAGGAAAACTGATGTGTTGCCGTTACAGCAAATAGTCAAGCAGAGGCATTTCTAGAGTAAATTTTCCTTTAACCCTCCTGTTGTCCTGGAGTCAAGGAAAGAATGGATGGAGGGAGGAAGGAAGTGAGGAAAGAAGGAACGGAGCAAGGAAAGGTTGAAGGAGGGACAGGAGGAAGGAAGGAAGGAAAGAAGGGAGGAAAGAAGGAAGGAAGGAAGGAAGGAAGGAAGGAAGGAAGGAAAGGAAAGGAAAGGAAAGGAAAGGAAAGGAAAGGAAAGGAAAGAAGGAGGGAGGGAGGGAAGAAAAGAGGAAGGAAGTAAGGAGAAAAGGAAGGGAGGAAGGAAAGGAAGAAGGAAGGAAGTCAGGAAGTGAGGAAAGAAGTATGGAAGGAGGAGGGAGCAAAGAAAAAGGGAAGGACGGGGAAGAACGAAGGAAAAATTAAAGAAAGAGGGAGGAAGGAAGGAAAGAAGGAACAGTCAAAAGAGATGAGGTCAATTTGACCCGGGAGGACAACAGGAGGGTTAATAAGAGAGAGTACATTTTCCTTAAATAAGACTGCAGACAATAAATTACAACTTGTTATGTTAAGCTGTAGCAGAGGAAGTTAGATTTGATGCAAGTGGATAAAACATTATTTATTTATTATTTATTGTTATTTTTCTCAGAAATTGTAGTTTGCACAGGAGGGATTACATTTAAATTTAACGCATGCACACATATTTATGTTTGCTCTTTATTTTAGCACTTGAACTTTTTTATTTATACATATAACTATACATATTTAGTTAGTTATACATTATGTTTACAAGTGTTTATGAGTAATGTTGTTTAACATGGAAAATCTTTCGCATATCAACATTAATCTGTAATTAATCTGTAATTGTCTCATATTGATTAAGTCCATTGCCTGACAACTTTTTTCTGCATATGCACCCAACTGATAGCAGGAAAAGTTGGCCAGAATTGCTGAAATATTTAACAAAAGATTCTTGAAAATCAACTAATGCACAATTTTCTAATTTGAAAGTAGACATGACCTCGGATGAGAACATGGATCAATAATTTGAGTGCAAAAACTAATTGAAGAGCGCAAATTTGTTCACACAAATGACACAATTTGTTTTTCACACTAACACAAGCAGGGCTCTGTATTCATAATTTTCACTTTCATCATTTGCCTGCTCTTTGTCTCTCTGTATTTACTATCTGTCGTACATGTTCACTATTATGGACTGTCTGTTGCTTTATACACACACATGTAATTCTGTAATAAAATATCAAGATCAAAATGGTGTCAGTGAAAATCCTGACAGATGCAACACATAAAGCTACGTGTCCCTCAGCTGATCATGTGTGACAGAAAAGTGTCAAAAGGTGGCAAGCAGACACAAGTTAAACGGTGTAATGTCATCAACATCAGGGTTGAACATGTCAAAGCTGCATTTAATGTTGTTGTTTAGGCTGACAAAAATCATAGAGCACTTGAGAACAGTTTAATCAGAGGGGGCACTCATACAGGACATGCTTTAGCAGTAGAAGGCTCCAGTCTTTACTGGTATCAATAAGTCTTAGTCTGCTTATATGCCTTGGAGGAGCAACTTGAGCACGAGTGTACAAAATAGTTAGGAAAAGTTAGTGGTAGTTCTTTAGTTTGTTATTTTATATACACGGTCGCCCATAAAGTTGGAATAAAATATTTTCTACCTCTGTCCATGAAATAATTGTAAAAATGTGATTTATTCTTGATAGATAAAGTGTATATATTCTCTAAATTGTATTGTTCAATCTCATTATACCTGGTCAAAGGTGATTACTGATGTGTATAAATAGAAAATAAAACGAGGAATGTGTCAGAAAACAAAATTATTCCAACTTTATGGGCGACCGTGTATTATTATATAGTCTTTTATTGTCAAGGTGAGTAGCGCAGATGGACCCAAGAATGCAGACAGTCTCTGGAAACAGGCACTTTATTGGCCAAACAGAAAAACACAGGCCGAATGAACACTGGCAAAAACTACACATTACAAAACACAGTACAAACATAGCTCGGACAAAGACATGGGGAAACGACTAACAGGACACAGGTGAGAGAAACAAGACAGGTGAAACACATGAGGCAATCAACCAAGGCAGGGGAAACACAGGAAGTAAAATTAACAAAATACAAAGGGGGAGAACAACTTTCCAAAATAAAACACAAACTAACACAGGATGTGACATTTTACATTCATAATCAGAACCAAAACTTGTTCCCCAAAAAATCAGTCAATTTTGTGACCCATATTTATACACCGGCAAGCCAGGCTTCTATTTGTCAAAACAGGGAACCCCTGGTCATAAGGGACGCGGCTGTCAGTTAGCTGAAGTTAACTGATTACTACCAGTGATGACATTTCCCCTTCTTTGAAAATGACCTACTTATGTCCAGGTAAAAAATAGACCAGTACAGTAACAATCAAATGAAAATTATTAACCTTCGTGTCGTCCTCCCGGGGCAACTTGACCCCGTCTGTTTTGACTGTTCCTTCTTTCCTCCCCTCCTTCCTTCCTCCCTCCCTCCCTCCCTCCCTCCCTCCCTCCCTCCCTCCCTCCCTCCCTCCCTCCCTCCCTCCCTCCCTCCTTCTTTCATTCCCTCCTTCATTCCTTCCTTCCTCCCATCCTCCTTCTCTTTTTCTTTCCTCCCCCCTCCCTTCCTTCTTTCCTCTGTCCTTCTTTCCTTCCTTCCTTCTTTCCTCTGTCCTTCCTCCCTTCCTTCTTTCCTTTCCTCCCTTCCTTACTCCTTCCTCTCCTTCCTTCTTCCTTCCTCCCTTCCTTCCTCCCTCCTTTCCTTCCTTCTTTCTCCCTTCCTCCCTCCTTTCCTTCCGTCTTCCTCCCTTCCTTCCTTCCTTCCTTCCTTCCTCCTTTCCTTCCTTCTTCCTCCCTTCCTTCCTTCCTTGACTCAAGGACAACAGGAGTTAGTGCATTAGACAGTATAAAGACAAAAGGCTATGGGCAACAGGCGAACAAAATATGAACATTTTGTTAAAAACAAAGCTTTGATTTAAAATTGTTTTGTTGCGACAGTGTGTGATCCACCTTAACTCAGCTACGTGACATCTGAGCATCAATGACCAAGCACCGTCAGCGATCGTGTGTATGTGTGTGTGCCTGTAGTAGTAGAAGGCCTTTTGTGATGTCACTTGAGTCAGTATTAGTTGTAGCTGAAGACCACAAGTTTGAAAATGAAATATAATCTGGGATTGTAGATGGATTCATTAAATCATAGACACAATATGTCTGATTCTGCTGCTTTTTATTTAAACTGTCCATCATGAGTCACATATGTGATTTAAGACCCTACAGCTCAACTCGGTGTCGTGCTCTAGCTGACTCTTTGTGTGCCACATTGGTAATATTTCTAGCAGCCCTGATCGCAGATTTCATAGACGTCTCGATCCAAGCATGAGGGAAGGCTGTGTGTTCACCAGCAAAGTGCACCCTGCCCTCATTCCTGAAGAGCTCCTTAGCATACTCCAAGTGTTGGTAGGGTGTGAAGAAAGCGAAGGCGCCCAAGCTGTAAGGGTCAGCGCTCCACTTCTTCACTACGACTCCCGTGCACTTAACCCAGACTTGCTCTCCGTGGATTTTTGCCAGATCTCTCAGGGCCAACTCTTTCAGCTCTTCATCGCTCGCACCCAGGAAGAGGAGGGAGTCGTCAGACCAGGTGTAGGATGCCAGAAGGACTCCGATGTTCTTATTTGTGGGGAAACTGTGGCTGGGGTAGTAGATGAAACGAGAAGGCCCATTGGTGATGCTCTTGCCTCCATGGATGCCATCCTTCTCCCAGAACTTATCGCTAAACGTGAGGATGATTTTAGTGGAGCTTTCATAGTGGACTGCCCTCAGGGCCTCCATCTTTCTGATGGAGAGAGGTGGATCAAAGTCTATGAAGAGGGCTGCTTTGGCTGTGGTTGTTACTAGAACGATATCAGCATGAAGGTCCGTCATAGGGAACTGGTTGCCTGTCTGGTATGACACGATTACACCTTTATCTGACTGCCTGATGTGTTTTACCTTGGAGTTTAAGAGGATGGGGACATCGAGGACAGAAAGAAAAGCTTTGGGGAGAAGATCTGATCCACCCGTCACTTCGTCATACCTTCAAAACAAAGACACATTTTCATTTTTACTAAAAGGGTCACAAAAGTGTGTCTTGTTTGTATGTAGTTTGCAGTGTTAACACTATTAGAGGAACCATTCAGCAGATTCGAACTACAGTCATTCATTTTCATTCAGCATGAGCCAATTACAGCATGCTATTCATGACCAAGATATCCCAGCCGGTTGCTTTGATTGTTCCCTGGAAGACATCGTAAATAAATGCAATAAAAAGTAGCAGATGGGAGTTTTGCGTACTGAAAGAGGTTCTGAGGGCAGAAAGTACTGTGATTGGTTTATTTAGGCAACCAATCAAAACAGAATATAGGCGGGGCTAAACAAAGAGAGGTGGGCTAATTTGAATTTCAGGAGTTGAATTTCTCTAAGGTAAGTTTTTTCCCTTGTGAAATATAAGCACTCAATTAATAAGAGAAGGGATAGTAAGTTGTTTCTGTGTGCATGCGTGGAAGGTTATTTCCCCTCACTCAAATGATAATGCTAATGCTAAGATATCTTTCTGAAGCTAGCAAGCTAGTGCGGCATATGCTAGGGCTAGCAAGTAGCCAGTTGAACCATATTCTCCTGCCCTGAGGGGGGTTACAGCATAATTGGCTGAGGGTGGTTTAGTCTCTCCTGGTCTCAGGGCTGAAGTAACATTGACCTGCTCTTAGTGTTTCCCTGTTGAGCTAGATCTTGTCAAGTACGCTCTGATCTCAAACTAAAACACTTTTTTCTAACATCTTTGGGGACAAATGTAAATGCAGAAATATGTTAAATCATGTAATCTTACGTCGTGTTGTCGTTTACGTCACTCTGGAGGTAGATCGCCTCAGTCAGAGCCAGGTGCATGAGGCTTTGTTCGTTAAGTAAGTCTCCAATCATCCTCACCGCTCCTGGACTCAAACCACCTTCTTCCTTCAGATACTCCTGTTAAACAAAACATTAATATTTTGTCTTATCATAATGTCGCACACACACATTGTCTTTACACAATTACTTTATGCATCACACACTCCTGACAGACTTCGTCATAGGATTTAATGCTTTACCTTCAAGGAATAGTGGTCATATTTCTTCAACGCCGCTCCGCAGCCATGTGCCTTCACTTCAGCTTTCACCTACCGAAAATATAACTAATATATAAACATGCACTCACACATCACCTACATCCTATTTCACAGGTCTGTTGAGGCCCAAAACTGACTTTTGATATTTTATTGCACATTCAGGATTTAAGACATGTTGTGTTGTATGGGTCGAGGCAGATAGCCGCCCACTTAGAGCTTAACTCTGTCTGAGAAAAAAATCACTTTTTGGGCAAATTTTTCTGAGTTTGAACTTAGACGATTTTGTTCTCCAAATTCCCAAATTAATGTTTACTGGAAACTGTCTGAAATAATAATAATAATCTATAAAATAATAATAATATAATAAAATGCACACACACTTTTGCCTTCAATTTTAAAAGCATCCTGAAATTAATGGAATAATAGTTGACATGTAGAGGGACGTATAAATAAAGTCAAAACTAAAGAACAAACCAGCATGACTAAATGTGCATTTATGATGTAATCTTTCATCTACTGGTATCAGACACACCTTCTTCAAAGCTTGCTCTAGCAGCTTGTCGGCTGTCGTCCCCCTCTCAGATTCCGGCAGTTGATAATTCAGGATGTTAGGGTTTGCTTTCACAGCGTACGTTCGCTTGCGCAGCCCATGGACCAGATAAAAAGTGTTCAAGTCCTCCATGATAAATCGATTCAGCTTGACCCCCAGCTCGTTAACAAACCAGTGGACAATGCTGTTAAGAAACAAAGTGATAAACTTGTGACTGGAAAACCCCTGAAGGTTGGAAGGCATGAGCTATGAGAGTGAATGTTACTTCTGTGACACAGAAATATGGCATCTACTGTACTATCTGCTGCTGTAGCGCACACTACTACTACTATAGTCTACAGTTAGCCAGTTAGCTGAGTTAGCCGCCGAGCTAGCCGCCAAGTTAGCCGCCGAGCTAGGAGCCGAGTTAGCAGCAGAAAGCTCTCAGAAGTAGCATAGAGGTTGTGACTTTGATTGACAGGTGACACTTGGTAGGGGGCGGGGCTTCAGCGGACTCGGCGGGCACTCCCACAGCGTTTGGGAGCAGAGACTGATTTTTACACAACTTTGAAGCCTAATTTCATATATTTGGCGATTTTTTTAATCATTCAAATTTGGCAGGGTGGTTAACAACACACATTTCTGTGGTATGTCAATTCAGAACAAATATTTATTCTTACTTTACACAGACTTTAATCATATTTAGCTATTACTAATCTGAGTTTATTGCTGTGGCACTGTGCACTTCCAAAACATACATCAAAGAGTGTTGGATTTTCAATTGATTATTATTGATAATTAGTTATTGTCAATAATGAAATGTAACATTCATTTTGGTGCCATACTTATGCACAATTATGAGGTAGTTGTACTTCCAGTTCATGCTACTTAATACTTCCACTCCACTATAGTTCAGATGGAAATATTCAACTTTTTACTTTAGAAACTCAAATCAAACTGTCAAACTAGGCAGTGCTGATAAAATGTGGATCAATACTCAGAAACATGTTTTAGTGTACTGTTCAGCTGTACTTTGAGAAAGTTTGTAATGTAATGTATATGTATACATTTACATTACATTTATGAACTAAATACATGTTTGTTTTGTAGCAAGACAAAAAAAAGTTATATTTCTTGTTTGCAAAATGTGCATATTTAAGACAAAGTGATGGTGGTGGAGTAAAATTTTGGATGGGAGAAAAAGGTTTGTTATTGCATAATACAGTACAGTAATCCCATAAACTCACTGGTGATGATTTGGGATCCTCATAGCTCCCATTTCAGCATACCAGCCTTCTTTTTCATTCCTGTAGGTCTCTACTCGGCCTCCAACTCGACCACTGGCCTCCAACATGGTTACCTTGTTTAAACAGATAGAAGTTTAATATGTTAGCCATGGGTCTGTCAAATGAGATATTAATGCAAAACAAATGACTGATTTGTCTGATGAACATTTTGAGCTCAGAAAAAGATTACTTGCAAGACAAAACTGTCTGAGAACAATCACAACCTCACTAGTGCCATACATTTACTGTATCTACATCATTTTGCAGTATATTCATAAAATCATCCATGAGCTGGCATACATTGAAGTTAAAACTACAGACTGATCTGTCATGAAAGTAATCTTTTTTGGTTTTCCTTTTGTGTAAGAGACGATAGTTATAAGTGATTAATTGCACTGGGGATAAGCAGGCATTTCATGTCATGCAGGTTTTACTGCTGTGGCCTTCAAATTAGTGTAACAACATTGAATTTAGACTTTTGCCACATTATAAGGAAATGTTATGTCTCATTTGGTAAGACTGCATTTATGAATTTATGTAAAACAGTGATATGGGTAAGACTGCTGTAAAATTTGCATCAAATGTACATTTGAGTGGCATCTATTAGTATCTTTCGCCCCCCTAGTGGCCAACAAAGGATGAAAGCAGCTTTAAAGTATCAGCATGTACCTTGTGTCCTGCCTCATGCAGTAACTTGGCAGCCGTCAGTCCAGCCATACCAGCTCCAACAATAACCACATGATGAGACGTGTTTATGGGTGTAAGGCCGTGCGTCACAGTGTGCAGCAGCTTGTCATAGTCTTTGTCCTCCAAACAATCAGCCAGATGTTCCTTCATGCTGAGAGCAGCAGAGTAGCTGTAGTACGATGTGAGCAGCAGCACACCGACAACATCTGGAAATAAAACAAAGAGAAAATCAGACCACTTATTTCAACAGGACTTACAAAGCCAAAGTCAGGTCTAATACATTTTAAATTGAGGTGAGACACTGGAAATAAAGCCTGAATTACAATTATTCAATGATTCTGTGCTACACACATTATATATACTTCACTTGGTTTTAATATTGGTATCAATACAGATGTTTATATTGGGTTAGGGTTTATTTTCAGGAAAAAAACAACAACAAATGTATGATTTTCCCCATTAAAAGCAAGTCTTTCTTAACATAAACTCAGTACCTTTAATGCAACTGAAAAATAATCAACCCAAGCAGGCCTAGTGTGAGTGCGCACTCAGACTCAAAGAACAAAGTCTAAACTGGATTACAAAGAATCTTGTGTCTACCAAATGACTTTATTTTGCTGCAATGTACATTATGCTACCTTTTAAAAAATGTTTAATATTTGACATATGGTGAATTAAAATTAGTAATTGTGAGGCCTTTGAAAAGATAGTCCATGTTGAACTGTTGGATTCATAATAATCTGTTCAGCATAAAGTGAAAATGTCAATAAACATTGACTGAATCTCTATGATGTGATTACATTTAAACAGCAGTGTGCACTCATCTAAATGAGTCAAGAAACTGAAAAAGTTACAGTTCAGGAACTTGGGAAATACACAATCTTCCTTTTCGCAGTACGAGTCACATACTGTGACACATACTGTGACTCGTACTGTACTTATTCCTGCAAATGTCCAGTCAAGTACTTTCCTGATTTCATCATGTGGTGATGAAAACTCTAATGCTGAAAAAGCAGAAGTCCACTGATAATTTCCTCACTGTGTCAAAACAACAGACAGAAAGATCAAGGAACTGAAGACAGCAACATTTACACGCACAGCACGTAATTGGGCATCAACCTTTAAGCCTCCACCACTCTGTAAAACGTCACAAATGGGTAGTCTGATGAATTTAGAATATTAATGATTTTCATCAGACTCATAAAGAATCCTGTCGCCACTATTTTGTGTCAATAAAGGAAATTAAAAATGCTGCAAAAATACTCACATAATTTCGACATCACTGCATTTGGCTGCATCTCAGTTGACAAGTGGGTCTTCATCTCTTTGGTGGCAAAAATGAAAGAAAGAGAAAAAGAAACAGTCAGGAAATGTGTCCAACTTGTACAACAAATGTAATTTTCATGGAATTTCTCATTTTTTCCATTTTGCACGTTTTTTAATAGTATAGTTATGTGACAAAAAATCAACAGATAATAAGAAATACAGCAAATTTACACTAAGATATATTGCTTGTGTGTTGCTTTCATTTTATATTTAAATATTTAGTTTTACAAATCATTACTAGTTGTATATTTTTCTTTGTCTTGTTGCTTATTTTTATTTACTTTTTATTTTAATATATATTTAAATTAATGAATAATTTTGCACATACAGTACCAGTCAAAAGTTTACATTTCTTTCTTATTAAAGGTACCATCAGTGTATTTTAATTAGCAACATCTTTTGCAAGGGTTGATATCCCTTCCCATATTTAGGACCCTGTTTTATCTCATCTTGTATAGGCTGTGTAATGTTTTGAGTGAAGTTTTGAGTATGAAATACTTCTTAGAGAAGCAGACAGTGAGGGACAGACACTTATCTGGCTTACGTCATCAAGCCACTCAGCGACGCACAGCAATCAAAAATATTATAGCTCTGCTGTCTTAAATCTGGCCTGGTATTCAAGTCGCGAGAAACGGAGGGACAGAAGAAAAGCAAAGGTGGAGCAGAGAGGGAGAGGGACAGAAAACACAAAGCCCTGCCACCGATGCAGCTAAATATTGTAAAATAAGTGACATGTTCACCAGGAGGGCAGGTCAGTCAAGAAGGTTCTAGCTTTCGTTTATAGGCCTATAATTCAATCACATCCTTTACGGCAGTATTTTTCATCATTTGGAGTCTTCTTTCATAGAGATTGTTTTGTTAAATTACTGCCTGTCTGTGTATCAGCTGTACACACACTGAGAGAGAGGAGAGAGGAGCAGTTAACGTTAGTCTCTGCTGCAGTTTGCTGTCATTAATAGTCTTTACTTTTCATTTTATTCATTTTCCACATATACAGGGAGGACTGAAATAGGCCTGCATATAGCTCTGTTTCATTTATTCCTTCACATGCCAGTGGATTTTTTTTTAGGGTTCACCCATTGCGATAACATTTGAATACAGGGAAAACCATGCATTCAAACAGAGAACGTATTGGTCACTCCTAAAAACCGTTATATCAACAAATAGTTAGAATATAAAATTAGAAGTCTGCATGAAAAGGGCCTGAATTATTGTCCGTGGCCGGCCCTGACAGACAGCGCTAAAGTAAACTATCCTATAGTGATGTTGTGATTAGGGCATTTCACTGGGCCTACACAGGTACTTTGAATTGTGACTTCTCTCTCCTTGGTTGATGAAGATTGTCAATAAATCTTTTTGCATCCAGAATTGAAAAGCTCAAGATTTATACATTTTGGAAATAAAGTCTTAATTTACAAAATGTAAGAAATAAATTACATATAATTTCTTACGCTGTGAGATTTTGATAGGTGTTGATGAAATAAAAGAGTCTTACCTTCCAAGGAGCTCAGATGTCACAGTGACTTGAAGTGAAATCATTGGCTCTTTTATACAGACCTTTGCTTTACAGTGGGAATATTTTCTCCTCCTGACTGCCTTGACCATAAAAGCTATGACTTCCTGTTTGGTTTTGTTTTGTTTTTTTTTTAATCAGGGTTTGTCTTCTGGTTTCATTATTCACCAACACATGTGATCAGACATCAGCTGATCTAGAATAATTGGTCAGATCTCATGATGCGTTTTTAAAAATGTTGTTTTTTTTTTACTATAAGTCAATGAAGAGTGATTTCAATAATTCATTCATTTTCATTTTATTTAATCTCGTGACCACAGTCACATGGAGACACGTCCGCCTGGGTTACCTTTTTAGGAAGTAAGGAAAATACTTTCAATATCATATTGACCACAGTGCTTTTTTGTGGTCATTCAATAGTTTTACCCACTTCACAAAATCAATGAGATCTGTATCTGTTTAATGTGTCAGCTCTTGGAGAATTGTGTCCCTTTAGAGTATTTTTCAAAATGTATTATATTTTTAGGAGTAGGAGTGCCTAATAATAAGATCCTTCATTGCAATTCATCCCCTTTAAATATTATTAACTTTAAATTTTAAGTATTTTGAGATGCATTATATTTTGTGTAAGACAGATTCAACATGTTCTATTACATAAACATTACACACAAAATAAAACAGAACAAGAGAGATACGTTTTATAAATGAAAACAAACATTCCTCATGAAATCCCTATTGTGAATTTGTGGTGCTTGAATGCTGGATATGAAGGCAGCATTTTCCAAAGGAACGTTTACATATAAATAATGATATACTGTAATTTCTTTTTTTTTGGAAGTCAATTGAGAAACTGTCAGTTCTTGTCTAGTCCAGCATTCAGTACTGACTTGAGTATCATGTAAAAATGTGATTATTTCCATAAATCAGCCCACAATAGCCTGGTATAGCCAGCATGTCCATGTGGGCCTTACATGGGGTAAAAGCGGCCTTTGTGGGTGCTGAGTGGGCATGATCTTGTGGGTCCCACATGTTTTCAGTAACATGGGCCCAACATGTGAAGCCCACATGGACTGACTGTATGAGCTCCATAAGGGATGAAAGTGGGCTAAGTGGGCATGGGCATAAACAGGGCAAATTGTATGGACCCCATATTGTTTCCGAAGCATAGGTCCCACATGTGTAACTCACGCAGTTGGGTCCCACCTGAAACCCAGTCAGAACCCACTTGAAGTCCATATGGACAAACACAGGTGGGGTCACCATGGAAACTGCAGACAAACAATACGTCAAAATATTGATCACGACCAGGCGGGGAGTTCCGGTCCTCTGAAATGAGGCCAACGCAGAAGTTGGCCTCATTCATAATATCAGATACAGATACTATATGTTGCTCTATTATTCTCTGGGATCTGCCTGTTAGCTGTGACATTAAAACCAGTTTTATTATGACCCTACAGCTCATCTCGGTGTTGTGCTCTAGCTGACTCTTTGTGTGCCACTTCGTTAATATTTGTAGCTGCCCTGATTGCAGATTTCATAGACGTCTCGATCCAAGCGTGAGGGAAGGCTGTGTGTTCACCAGCAAAGTGCACCCTGCCCTCATTCCTGAAGAGCTCCTTAGCGTACTCCAAGTGTTGGTAGGGTGTGAAGAGAGCGAAAGCGCCCAAGCTGTAAGGATCAGCGCTCCACTTCTTCACTATGACTCCCGTGCACTTATCCCAGACTTGCTCGCCGTGGATTTTTGCCAGATCTCTCAGGGCCAGCTCTTTCAGCTCTTCATCGCTTGCACCCAGGAAGAGGAGGGAGTCGTCAGACCAGGTGTAGGATGCCAAGAGGACACCAATGGTCTCATTTGTGGGGAAACTGTGGCTGGGGTAGTAGATGAAACGAGAAGGCCCATCGGTGATGCTCTTGCCTCCATGGATGCCATCCTTCTCCCAGAACTTATCACTAAACTTGAGGAGGATTTTAGTGGAGCTATCATAGTGGACTGCCCTCAGGGCCTCCATCTTTTTGATGGAGAGAGGTGGATCAAAGTCTATGAAGAGGGCTGCTTTGGCTGTGGTTGTTAGTAGAACGATATCAGCATGAAGGTCCGTCATAGGGAACTGGTTGCCTGTCTGGTATGACACGATTACACCTTTATCTGACTGCCTGATGTGTTTTACCTTGGAGTTTAAGAGGATGGGGACATCGAGGACAGAAAGAAAAGCTTTGGGAAGAAGATCTGATCCACCCGTCACTTCATAATACCTTCAAAACAAAAAGAAAAGTGTCCATTCTTATTGTTTTCATTCAGTGAAACAAGTCGATAGCCAATTATCTCACCAGTATGACAGTAAGCTATTTGAAAAACATGTTACCATCTGTACTAAAGCTGACTGATAGGTTGGATGATTTAAGCTTCTCTGTCTGCACCAGAAGTCAATGTACACATAATGTTCAGCTATATAAGAAAACAAAATTGGTGTAAAATATTTTATGGCAATGTGAATATAAAAAAGTATACAAATGTAATGTCTGCAAAGAAATGAACATTTTCAGCTAGGCAGACTATTAATATGAAATTTCATGTTTGTTGATTTCTGTCACTGTTTCTGGCTGAAGGATTTAATTTGTAACAATTTCCACATAAATTTTGACCAGGCGTCAGTGTGAGACTTGGGCCTTACGTGACACTGTCATTGACGTCAGCCTGGTCGTAGATCATCTCAGTCAGCGCTGTGTACATGAGGCTCTGTTCATTCAGCAGGTCTCCAATCATCCTCACTGCTTCTGGACTCAAACCACCTTCTTCTTTCAGATACTCCTGTCAAACAGATATTTCCCACAATGCTACATCACTGCTAACTTGCCATGTTTTCAAACATCAAGGATTGTATCTGACACTCATCTGCAGACATTTACCAGTTAGTTTAACACCTTCATTATGTGATGGAGGTGGTGGAAAGCTTCATTAACCATTTAATTTATCTGGCATGCAAATTATTGTGCATTATAATGAAATATAATGTGTTTGTAGAATAGAATAGAATAGAATAGAATATTTATTGTCAATGCACAAGTGCAACGAAATTGGATACAATCCTTTGGTGCAAAAACACAACAAATCAAAACAAAACAAAACATAAAAGTGCAAAAGATAAAACTATGAATACATAAATAAATAAATGTATAATGGGTGACCAGGGTCTGTCAAGTTTTAGTGTCTTAGGTTATCTTCTCATATGTGCGGGAAAACCTGTTCTTCACAAAACAGCATTTTTCCTCATTCACATACGTAATTAACTCAAAACACTGTGTTGATCATTTCACATTATTTCATCTCCTACCTTCACAGAATAGTGGTCATATTTTTCCAGCGCAGCTTGGCAACCGTTTGCTTCCACTTCATCTTTCACCTGCAAAGAGAAGAAAAAAGTCACTAATAGTGCTACATACATTGAGAAGGCCGTAGAAGAGAAATGGACCAACCTGAAACAAAAAGCAAACCAGTGGGAGCTCTTGGGGATTTGGCCCATGAAAAAAGCCTTTTTAGCTACCTAGATACATGACTCAAGAGATGGCTAAGTACATCAACTGCAATAGAATTTGGTACAGATTTATTGTCCCAAGGAGATAATTTGCTTCGCTTATTGCCTGATTAAGATGCTACATGCTATATGTTACCATCTGTAAACATCAAATTTCATAAAATGCAAAAAGTCATTTAGTAGTTTCGTAGAGTTTTGGGGGATTCTTTGTGAATGTTGAATAAACATACACATTAAACTGAACCTAAAAATATACACTTTTTCCAGTGAGGTGCTAGCTTACTCCGATACATTTATTTCAACAAATGAAGATGAACATTTCCTGCAACCTTCCCATTTCATGTTGAATGTGTGCCTGAAGGGACAAAGACCAAGGGAACACAAAATGGGGGAAGCTACAATATTAGCTGTGCAACACCACCCAATCTTATGTAAACATAATTGGCTGGACAACTTTTACCTTATAAGATAAGATTACCTTTTTCAAAGCTCGATCTAGCAGATCATCGGCTGAAATCCCTTTCTCGCTTTCTGACACGTTGTACTTCAGGACATCAGGGTTTGCTTGAACAGCATATGTCTTCTCTCTCACCCCATTAACCAGGTAAAAGGTGTTGTTATCATTCATGATGAACTCATTCAGCTTGACCCCGAGCTTTTTGACAAACCAGTGGACGATGCTTTTGGAAAAAACGAGGTAATGGTGGCGGAGTTAAGTTTTGGTTGGGAGAAAAAGGTTTGTTATTGTATAATACAGTACAGTAATCCCATAAACTCACCGGTGATGATTTGGGATCCTCATAGCTCCCATTTCAGCATACCAGCCTTCTTTTTCATTCCTGTAGGTCTCCACACGTCCTCCAACACGATCACTGGCCTCCAATATGGTTACCTTGTTCAGACAGATAAATACAGTCTTACAAATACAGGACAGTAATATATATATATTCAAAGGTGCCACTGTTGCTTGTTCTGCATTACTTCTAATAATAATACTGCAGCTGCTACTGTTTCTGATACTATAGCAACTACTCCTACTACTACTCTTAAAAGTAACTTAAAAATAAAGTAGCTCTATTGCAGTTCCAAAGTTTTTTGTCTTTTATAAGCATACTGAATACATGTTTGTACCTCATTTGGAAATGGTTGCAAATGCTCTATTGCTTTATTTTAAAATTACTATAATTTGCTGCTTATTTTATCTAAAAGTTCTAATTTTAAATGTCCTTAAACTGTATTTTTGTCCATTTTGTCAGATGATGTTGTGATGCTGGTTAACAGGTGCCACGATCAAATGTCAGTTTAGCTCTGATGTCTAACAAATGACGACTTTCCTCCCACTCTTTCTTCTGTCTATCAGTGTTTACAAAAACTAGTTTTGGTGTATATTTTTTAAGACAAAATCAATAAAAAAGGAAACACACCATTAAAAGTACATTTGCTGCCAAATACCAATAAATACAGGCATTTATATAGAGTCACAAGGGAATTTTCGCTGCTTTAGAGGAGAACAATCTATGATAATGATGCAAGTGAGTGAGGTGATGGACACTGAGTCTCATATAAGGTGTCAGGATCTTAAATGTACCTTGTGTCCTGCGTCTTGCAGTAACTTGGCAGCCGTCAGTCCAGCCATGCCAGCTCCGACTATAACCACATGATGAGACGTGTTTATGTGTGGAAGACCATTCTCCACAGTCTGCAGCAGCGTGTCGTAGTCTTTGTCTACAAGACAATCAGCCAGATGTTCCTTCATGCTGAGAGCAACAGTGTGACTGTGGTACAATGTGATCAGAAGCACACTGACAACGTCTGGAAACACAAAGAGAAAATCATACTTCAGAAACGTATTTCTTGTGCAGTTATTAACATATTATTGCTTTGAGCACATTTGCTTTTTGTCCTAAGTGATGAGTTGTTTTGAGCCAAGATCTAGTTGAGGAACCATAAATTAGACTCTTCATTTGAGCCTGTTTTCAACTCATTTGTTTTCATCTGGGTGCAGTGAAACTTCATTTTGTTGAAACTTGAAAATGTTAGAACTATAATCCTCCTTCAAATTTACAGGCATTTAGCTGAAAATGAGAAGAATATTTTTCCAAAATTTGTGAAAACATACATTATAATAAACAGTTAATGTATATGCCTTATGTAGAAGTTTCAGTTCTGAAAATCAGAGACAGAAGTACGCTGGTCGTATCTACTTCTGTTAAGTCCAGTAAAAATGGACTGCTTCTAGTTTCATCATACTGTGACAAAACCAAAGTATACGAGCAAAAACATGAACGAGGCAGAACTGAAACATTAAAATCTTCAGTGGGTCTGAACCCGCAGACGGAGAAGATCAAGGAACTGATACAGTCTCAGACACCCTTCTTCATGAATACACATAGTGAGAGTTGCTCAACATGTTGGGACTCAGCCCTTTTATTAACCAACTAGATGTGATCGACAATTCCAATATTACAGCGCTTCAAAGAGAGTTAAAGTTAGTAAGAAATACCCACATAATTTCCATTTCACCACATGCAGATTCATCGCAAATCAACTTTCTTTCCCCTTTTGGTGACATCAAGAGGAAGAGAAAAATACATTAGATTAAATGTTTCAATCCTGGAAAGTCCTGACTTCTCTGTAAAATGTAAAATGTTTGCACATTTAGCTGATGATGTTATCCAAAGTGACACGGGATGAATTCAACAACAGCAGTCCTGAAGATCTCTATAATGATGTAATTCTGACTGTAAATCATTTCTGGTTAAATGTGTTTATTTTACTAAATCATCTTCTGGACAATAAAATTACATTAAAAAATGTGTAGTCATGAAGATAAATACAAAAAAAATCACATTACTCCTAATCATAAATAATTATATGCCAAATGCTCAGTATTGAAAATTTGACATCTATTTTTAATTTTCTCTTCAGCAATTACATTTTGTCTTGCTGCTCACTTTGCATTATGTCAATTTCATGTATTTTACATTACATATTGCATTTGTTTCTCACAATTTCTTCATAATGATCTACTTTTACTGTCTTTTACTGTCTGTTGTATTCATGAAATGATCCAGAAATTAACTACAACTTAAAACATTCATAGTGAGATTTAAATGATTGACGGACACAGAAGCTTAAATATCAAAATGAAGTGATGGATTCTTACCCTTTTAGGAGCTTAAACATCAAAATCCTCTATTACAATAACCACAAGTGAAATCACGCTCTCTTATATACTTTACATCAATGCTGGAATTTTTTTTTTTCTTTAGTCTCTCCTGACTTGCATGACGGTGATGGGCAAGAATTTTTGTTTTTTGTAATCAGGGTGTGGAGAGATCACCAGTTCCTTGGAACGAGGTGATAAGTGATACAGTAAACAGTCATGTGTCATTTTTAGGAGGAAAAGTTCCAGACGTCCAGAAAAGAATGCCTGTCATCTTATGAGCTGATGTAAATGATTCATTGAGGATTATGTGTGTTAATCACATGATTGTCATTCAGAGATACTTTCAGTATGTATCAGATAAGGATGTGAATTTTTCCTTATCTAGGGCAATTAATCATTTAGTTGACACAAACATAAAAAAATAAAGAACATCTAGGAGGGTTTTAGAAATTGCTCAGGGGTATTTTACAGAAGTCACTGTTAATAAGGGGGTTTGGGGTTGCAGGATGGGTGTTAAAATAAGTTAAAGTGGATATAATCTATATTTTTCATTATGACATTGTATGATCTGACAATGTGTTGGTCGTGGCTTGTAGTGGTGAACCTACAGTACAGAGAATTATCAGTGACTCTACAGCTCCCCTTGGCTTTACGGAGTTTCAGCTCATTTTTTAGCTGTCCGGCTGCAAACTTTACTGTTTTGGTTCACTTTCAGCGCTCTCATGGCATCGTTTTTGAAGAAAAAGCTGTAAAAAGTCACTGTATATACCTGCTGATCACCAAACAGCAAACAGACACTAGACTAGCTGGTGAACATAGTGCATTTAGCAGCTAAAGAGCCAGATATTTCCCTCCGGAGTTGGTGGAGAGCAAAAACAGAGCTAAAAGAGAGTGAATATTGGACTTAAATTCAGCAGGTGGACAGAAACACGACTCTAATGATGATACTTCTGTTCCATAACTGCTGGATGTGGAAATAAGCAACTGTTTGCTGAGAAATTCAACCTATGAACTTAAAAGCTGATGATGTATCAGATTTTTGTTCATTTCTTGTTATTCTTCATCCTGCCTTCACATGACCAGAAAAACAGATGTGCAGATTTCATATGAAATGAAAAGACGTAAATATTTTTTTATGTTTTTAAAAACATGTTGAACTCCTGAATTACTTGACTCGAACAGCAAGACAGGACTGTACATTTTCCCCTTCTACCAAACCACAAATATTTACATCATCTCACTAATGAAGAAAAAAAGATGCATTGACAAACTGCAGGTTTTGGACCTGTGATCCATATACAGAACCCGCTGCAGTATTTCAGTCACTAAAAACAGTGACGTCCCTGTTGGAGCTCCAATTTGGTGATGCATATCTATCTTATGAAGATATAAATCACATATAGCAAGACTACTACTCTGTTCATGTTCCAATATAATCTACCAGGAATATGGACTAGCATGCATTTGAATGGCCTTACTGGATGATACAGCATAAAGGAATGATAAGAAATGATCACAAACTAGTTTAACCTTTGTGTCGTCCTCCCGGGTCAAATTGACCCCGTCTGTTTTGACTGTTCCTTCTTTCCTCCCTTCCTTCCGCCTGTCCTTCCTCCCTCCCTCCTTCTCTCCTTCTTCCCCTCCTCCATCCCCCTTCCTTCCTTCATTCCTTCTGTCCTTCCCCCCTTGCCCCCTCCTTCTTTCCTTTCTCCCTTCCTCCCTCCTTTCCTTCCCTCCTTCCTTCCTCCCTCCTTTCCTTCCTTCTTCCTCCCTTCCTTCCTCCTTTCGTTCCTTCCTCTCTTCCTTCCTTCCTCCCTTCCATCCTTTCTCCCTTCCTTCCTCCTTTCCATTCTTCCTCCTTTCCTCCCTTCCTTCCTCCTTTCCTTCCTTCCTTCCTCCCTCCCTTCCTTCCTCCCTCCCTTCCATCCATCCTTCCTTGACTCGAGGACAACAGGAGGGTTAAAATGCAGAAATGACCAACAGTTTTCTCTATCTCCACCAGTGACTCCAACTATCCTGACATTAAAACTTTAAATAGCACCCATGTTACTCTTGCTGAGTCATACAAATGTTTAGGAATTTGGCTTGACAGTCGACGATCATTCAAGATTCATATTCAACATTTGACTCAAAAATTAAAATTAAAATAGGCCTCTTGCATAGAATCAAAGGTTGTCAGTCTTCCTCCAACTGTAGAACTATAGTACGTCCTTGATTATGAAAATATTCTGTGTTGTCATGCTGCTCCATCAACGCTTCAGCAGTTAAACCCTCTCATCATTGTTCTTTGTAACAGAAGGTTGTTTGGACTAGTTTACAGTTAAGAAGAAAAACACCTTCCCTGTAATTAAATACCTCACATCTCTTCTCTCATCTAAATCCAGTAACTACTGAACTGTGCACTTCCCTCTTGTTGGCAGAACTGGTTTCAGGTACGCTGCCCCTATGAAATTAAATGAGCTGCAACATGGCCTCAAACTTGAATCTTACATTCCACTTGGAGATTTTAAAGCTTTATTATCTGATTTTTTTAATGATTCTTTGAACTGTTTTTTTAATTTTATTTTTTTTTAAATCTGCTTTAACTGGAAACCAAATAGATTTCATATTAGGGATGAAGATAGTTTGCTTCTGCCAAAACTGCTCTGCCTCTATGTAAAACCAGTCATCCTACTAAGTGACCTGGCTGACAGTTGATCATTATTTAGTTAATTTTAATGTTGTGTCTGAAAATGTACTTTTTTTTTTCCAGTTGTGACTTGGCATTGCGCAATCCTAAACTATGTCTGGGGAAGGAGGAGGGCATAGGAACAAGTTTTACAGTAAGACAATCAGCTTTCACAGAACTCTTCAGTGCCATGTGTCACTTTCAAATGTTCCAACTTCCCTTTTTCAAAATGACACTGCAGTGTTGTGTGACGCAAGACTTGACTTTTTAAAAGCAGGTTCAGATCAGTCACCTCAAAGAAAATGTATTTTTATTGCAGAACAAACACAAAAATACAAATGTGACATTATGACGAGTACAAGAAATATTCTACATCTTCTCATTAACAGTCTTTAGAATTTAATAAAACACTGTGATCACAGGATTATTAAACCACTAACTGTGAACTCAGTGTGTGATCGGAGCTGCTGCAGCTTTTCAGCAGGTCTATTCTGGTAGGCAGCTTTTTACCATGTGAACAGGAAGAGCAGAGAGGCCAGTGGTTTAACTGTTACATGTAAGATACTGAAAGCTTTTTTAAAAGTAGACACTGATGACGTGAACTAGATGAAGGGCTCAAAGAAAGACTTCAAGATGGAAGCACATAACTCCATTTTAAAAATGATTCAAACTACCCATAAACTTTAAACAATGCCTATCCAGGTACATAATATAAAGCAGATTGCACTGTCTCAATTGAAAAAGCAGTGCTGTTTTTATTATGTAAAATGTAGCTTAGTTCTTCTGTTACTGTTGGAACTTTTGATTTAGAAAAGTGCGGCCCCTTGTTCAGTCAGTGTCTCTGCTCTCAACGACCTGTAAAACACACATGATTTTTTCATGAAAACATGGAGCTAACAAACTGTAATAGTCTTAGAAAACAGAAGCTACACACCAATATTTTGCTCAGTCTTACCTATTCAATGAAAGAATAGAAAGCATCCCTTGTTAAATGTGGGTTGGTGTCTGTTGAGGGAACTGCTCTTGTTGTGATGCTGGATGCTCCGGTTTCTGCTTTCAGAACAGATATAATTATGTCACTTTCTTGTCAAAATGTTCACTTACTTGAGAAAAAAACGAATATTTCCTTGGCTGTAGGGTCAAATTGGTGCTTGTTTTCCTACAGAAGTATTAAAGAATCCAGTAGGACAGGTGTTGATGGTAATTTTATGGTGTTATAAATCATACTAACCTTGGGACTCTTTCGTATGCATTCATCTTCCTTCTCAAAACCTGGAGCCTACATTACCCACACACTTTCTACACTACGCATTCTACACTCCACACTAGTAGTCTTCAGTCCCGACCAATTCTGACTCAAGTGACATCACTTGGCAATTTATCTGATTTCTCAAAGCTCCCCTTTGTTGTCTGTACTTGACATTAAGTAGTAAATGTAAGACAAATAACAAGTGAAGTACCTTTCTTCTCCCTGGTTTTTGTTACAGAAGAATATGTCGATTTGTCCTCATTAGCTGCACTGGATTCTATGGAGATGGAAAAAGCAGATACAGTAGGTGAACAAATACAGACACAGTTAGTTATCAATACATAGTAAAATATGCCAAAAGTTGGGTGAGGGTTCATGACAGATAACATCATCCTGTAGACCTTCTTTTTAGCTTGCACCCCCAGATCACTATCAATTTCAAACTTGTAGTCTTCAGCCCTAACTTATGCTAACTCGAGTGACAACACTTCAGATGAATCAGATTTCAGCTTGTTCTGGAGACACAAATACATCTAAAAAACACACACCAAAAACTAGTAGATCCCCTTTAAGTCTCACCCAGTTGTTGAGTCTCATCCAGGCCCAAGGCGTAGTAAGCAGCTCCAGACCCAGGTGAGAGTTCCTCTTCATCTGAAGGTGAGAGAAATTGAAAATCAGCTAAATATATCTATTTGTTCCCTTCGATGCTTTTCTTTGTTTCTATCTTGTCACTCCCTCAGAATCAGCTGGTGGACATGTGTGTCACTGGGCTGTGACGATGTATAACCTGGCGCTGCCGAACTGGTGCTAAAATTGTGGATGTTATGCAGTAAATCCTGTCTCTACTTAGCAAATACCCATATGTGTCATATGTGATAGTCTGTCTTCATCTCTACAGACAATTTGTCTTAATTGACAATTTGAATCCTTTAGGAAAACGCTTCCCTTTTTTTCAATTTTAACAGAGATGGTATCCAACCTAACTTCTGTAGTACATATACCACCACACACTATAATTTAGTCTCACCCAGTTGTTCAGTCTCATCCAGTCCGAAGGTGTAGTAAGAAGATTCATCCCCATCTGCAGGAGGGAGAGTGTAAATCAGCTGATAAACAAATATATCAACATTACTGATGATGCTCTTGATCAACTAAAGGATGAGTTAGGATATCTGTTTGTTCCCATCAATGCTTGGTGTACTTTTTCATTTAAAAAAAAATCATTATTATGCATATGGCACAAAAATTTAACAAATCTAAGCTTGTCCCATAAAGAGCGTGAGATCAAAACAAATGTTAAATGATACAGAAATATGTTTTAATGTGTTGATTGGGTATTATAAATTATGGTATATCCAAAAGTTAGCGTCTTGTGCTCTATAAACCCAACTCATAACCTCTACATTCACTTCTGAGGGGCCCTTCAGCCTTGTTTTCTCTGTGGTTTCTTGTGTGGTTTGAATCCAGGAAGCTCAAAGTTTCACCAGCACCTACACATGTATCACACTAGTAATGTAAGACAAAAACACTGATGTACCTTCCCTCTTCCTGGTTGTTGTTACAGAAGCATGTGCCGGTTGGTCTACGTCAGCTGCACTGTATTCTACAGTGACTGAAAAAAAGCAGATACTGAAGGTAAACAAATACAGGCACAGTTATATATATATATATATATATATATATATACTTATATTGTATACTATGTTAAACTATATGCATGGTTTATGTCCTCACCTCTTTGATGCCGAGCTGAGCCTGATCCGAGTGTCAGTGAGGACCAGTAAAGTAATATCGCAGTAAGAAAAAGAAAGAATGACAGCATCAGTTGATAAATAAGAAAAACATATTATAACATGATATGCATGACATGGTGAAAGAAGAGAGCAGAGGAGAATGTTTTAAGACAGAAGAATGTTTTTCGTGTCGTAATGCAGACTGTGCAGAATCATCAACATTACCAGCACAATGAAAAATCCATCAACTTCAAAGGCTGTTAGATTAGGTTGGGAGGAGGTACCCAAATTAGGGAATAGTTATTATGTCTCCACTAAAGCAGCAACAAAATAGATAATAGAAAATGTAGAGGGATAATGCAGCCATGTCTGGTATCTGTTTTGGATGAATTTAGAGGACTGAGCATGCATCTCCTCAAATTATTTTGGCCCATACTGGAACAAATTATTATTATAACAGTCATGTCCATGCTGAGCTTCCAGTAGCGGACCAGTCCACCCACAACGCCAAACTGTGACCAAATTTTGAGTTAAAGCTGAATAAAAAAATCGCACTTTGCCCTAAAAAATGCTGATGTACTACTGCACCCACAGCTTTTCTCAACACTGAGTCCTGTTTGTTGGTTTTGTCAATGAAGCGTTCATTATCTTTGCTTTGAGCCTACATTGTTGTTGACTCATTCCTTCATGCCTGATATCACTAAATTATTTCAATTCCCAGTTTTTTGGCCTAAACAAAAGCAGAACTGGGTTGTCATGATAGATAGTCCATGACTGAACTGAAAATTAAGAAGGTGCTACTAGCAAACTCTCAAACTCGTTGAACACAGAATCCTATGAAAAACCACCTACATTTTTATTGTTAGGTGAGTTTAAGCAGCACAGAAAAAGCAGGAAGTGCTTACAGCAGCAAAGCTATTTGTGAAATCCTTCATTTTATGTTTCTCACCTCTGAGCCAATAATCTTTGCCAAAACACTGTATGCCAACCACCACCAACATAACCACCAGTAAACAAGTCACAATGATCCATGGGACAGCACTGGAGGAGGAAGGATGAGAATGGTTTTTCGATTCTGGAGGTGAAAATGCTGTTTTCAAAGTAAAAACCAAAAAAATATATGACAAACTGATTGGAAAATAAAAATATTTGGAAAAATGAACAGATCAAAACTAACAAAATGACCATGTTGGGAACTGACAACCAAAGATCAGCAAAATATTTCACAGACAATAACTCTGTTCAAAAAAGTGAAATATATAATATAATTGTATTCGGTATAACTCACCTTTGACAGCCAGCAAGCTCTCTGGTGATTCTCCAGCTCCTGAGATGTTACACTTGTAGAGTCCTTCATCAGACTTGGAAACACTGTAGATGATCATCTCCCCTGTAGAGCTGCTCCTGATGAAGAGTCCATCTTTATAGAAATCAGCTGTGGGGTTGGCAGAAGTAGTTTTGTTTCTACAGCGCAGAGTCACATTGTTTCCCTCCATCACAGGAAGAGCAGGACTCTCCAGAATCACAGAACCAGCTGAGTAACAAGTGTTTGATATTGATTTCATGTTAAACATACATTTATGAAACAATCTGGTTGTTGAATTATGAACATACTTGTGACAGTGATGTTGATGATGTTGCTTCTCCTCCCCCCTGCAGCTTCACAGTAATATTCACCACTGTCCTCTGGATAAACAGTTTTAATGTTGTAGGATGAGCTATTAGAAACACATTTGGGTATTTCCCCTTTAAACTGATGTACAATTGTCCATCCCGTTGAGCCATTAAACTCCCCAAAATGAAGAGTTACAGACTCATATTCAAAGAACTGCAGTCTGCTTGGTTGGATACTGAGAGCTGCATCTGAGACAAAGAAGAAGAAAGCCAGTTAAGACATTTGCTCCATTCATAACTACGACAACATTATTATACATGTGCATAGTAAAGGATAAAGATGACACCATTTCAGTGATGGTTAAGCAAAACGTTTTTTCCTTTTGTTTTTTTTGCTGTTAAATGGGTTCCTACTTTTCCTAAATGACTGACCACAAACAGCAAAATGTATTTTTTTAAATGGTAAATAATTGTCAGATCAATGAGGAACTAAGTCGTACTTACCATCTTTCTGAGCATATGAACACAGCAGAGTCAACACAGTCACCACTGATGAGAAAAAATAGAGACCTCAACATCATACAGACACTTATTTACAGTATTAATATGCCTTGTATGATTTCTGAGGGACGCTATGAAATACATAACCATGCTGACATCTGTGAGTGTACTGCTGGCTGAATCTATCAATGTTTGTGGTCTAAAAATGTCAGCTCAACACCTGAAAGCTAAATGAAAGCAATAAATATATTATAACCGGTGTAGAAAAATACATTTAGATGCCACCAATAGTTTCCTCTACATGAAACCTGTGAAACATTATCTGGTTTTGTGCACCACAATCTCTATATTTTTATTGTAAACTTTTCAACTTCAAACAAATTCTTTGCCATTATGTTTATTCGTAATTTTAACAGGAAATGGAGACAAACTCAGTACTCACACAGTCTGATGCAGAGAGCTGTGACCTCCATGTTGTCTTGCTGCGGACTGTGTGAACATCAGACTGAGGTGTATTGTGGGTGGGAAACAGTCTCTTCCTGTGTAGACTATTTTGGACCATTTAGTTTTACTTCATCTTCTGAGAGGCGGAGCTGCTCTTGTGATAGAAATAGACCCAGTGGTTGAGTTAAAGCAGTGGGTGGAGTCAAAGAACAAAGCAAACATACTTGACCTCTGGTCAAATAGATAAAAGTATACATTTTCTTGGTATCAGCAAATCTTAAACAAGACTTAAGAGTTTTGCAGTCATGCTAGCAGTTCTGTGAAGCTGTAGGCCTGCAACACGTGGTACTGTGAGATAAACTCTAACCTCATTATGCTAACATTCTGACACTGACAATGTTAACATGCTGGTATTTAGCAGGTGCATGCCCACAATATTAGTTTAGTGTGCTTTCTAACTTGCTAGTTCCTGACAATTTGAAAAATGTCAACCTCATGATGGTGTTAAATGGCAAAAAGTCTCTGAATCACCAAAATGTGATTGTCCAACATCAGTATGATTCATCCTCTGGAGGACATGAGGGATTCAAGGATTTGACTTGTCATTCAGCCATGTAGATACATGAAAGAGCAAAATATAGTACTCAGGTCCCAGTGAATTAAATATACATCAATATATACACACACATTAATATACTAATATATCAATTATGTATACATACACTTATATTAATATACATATAAACATATACTACATATCTATATACATGCATATACACAAATATGAGATAAGATCAAGACAATCTATAATAAAAAATAATTTAAAAAAACAACAGCCTAAAATATACATAAGTGAGCAGTGCAGTGTGCAGTCAGAAGTCTTCACATACTGAGAGGCATTACAGCAGCAATGAAATGTAGCGCAGTGTGTATGTGGTCTTATAACAAGGCAGTGTGGTGCAGAGTTCATCAGTCTTACAGCATCCATCCTGCAGTTGTTGGATCATGCAGTAGTTTTAAACTCTAGATAAGTTACAGGTAATTGCAGAAGTTAGGGTTATTTGTGTAGCCACTGAGAGGAAGCTTCTCTTTTACTGAAATGACCCCAATGGACTTCTAGCTTTTTCTGGCCTAAGTACAGAGGCACATTTGGTTCTCTTGGTTCAACAACCTCTTTCATGTCTGCATGTTTACTTTTCTTTCTTGCAGTTTCTGCACAAGTTACATCCATCAAGAATTAAACTGCTAAAATATGTTAATAGTATCAAGATTTTCTCTTCCTTTCTTTCTTTTTATGGTGCTCTCAAAACGCTCTCTCTACCTCTCTCTCTCTGTCTCTCTCTCTCTCTCTCTCTCTCTCTCTCTCTCTCTCTCTCTCTCTCTCTCTCTCTCTCTCTGCATATAATGTATATACAGTAAACACTCATCTATTAAGTCCTAATCTACCACCTGCAGTGCATCATTCACTGTACATCATTAAACCCAAACATAAATGCTATGTAAATGCACATATTTCAATAAAAAATGTATTAAGTCAAGAAATTAGACATAAATGTGACTGATATCGGTCTTTTATTTGCGTTGAGAATTTGAAAATAATATTACAAAATGTTATTATAAAACAATAAAGTAATAAGAAAAGTATAATAGTTACAAGTTTATTACATTTATAGGTAGTAGTAGAAACAAGCAGAAAATGAAACTCGAAACTTAAAGGTTAATTTTAAGCTTATTGTTCCATGATACATACAGCGCAGAGACAGACACATGCAGAGTCTATTCATAGAGATGTAGAGCTGCTGTGGTTATTCTGCAGAGGGTTTGTCAGAGTTGAGCTCAGAGCGCATTGTAGACTTAGTAGTTTGTTTATTGTGTGGTTTTGAAACACTAACGCTGTCTTTGTTTGACTTCTGAGAATCTCACAGCACAAAATGCTTTTAGACCCTTAGAAAACAAGTTACAATGTCAATCAATGAATTAAAAAATACACCTTAAAGCAGTAGGAGTTGTTACCACGATCTTGTCAAACATACTGTATTTAAAATGAGTGTGTCTGTCAGAGTTATAGTCAAAGTGGATTTTCATGCAGTGTGACTGGTTATAAGTACAGTATGAACCATATAAAAATGTGACATTCGATCAAATGCATACATATAAAACAACACAGATCATAAAACATGCACAGATAAACAAAGCAGACTGAACTTTCAATTTAATATCATTGAGACGAAACTAGCTTTTAGGACAGTGAGTCTTTTCTGTCATTCACTTCATTCTTCTCTTTAGTTTGGCAGTTATTTTTTGTACCTCTGATCTACCTACTGTATTTCTGTGAGGTTGGCTTTTCAACACTGGTGTAATCTACTCTAACTGGAAGCCAAACAGATTTCATATTAGGGATGAAGATAGTTTGCTTCTGCCAAAACTGCTCTGCCTCTATGTAAGAACAGTCATCCCACTGAGTGACCTGGCTGAAAGTTGATTACTATTTACTTAATTTCAATGTTGTGTCTGAAAATTTACATTAGTAGGTTACTTTTTTTTTCTCAAGTTGTGACTTTGGCATTGCGCAATCTTAAACTATGCCTGGGGAAGGAGGATGGCAGAGGAACAAGTTTTACAGTAAGCGATCAGCTCTCAGAGAACTCTTCAGTGCCATGTGTTTAGTCACTTTCAAATGTTCCAACTTCCCTTTTTCATCATGAATCACATCTAAATCTTTGTACACACTGCAGTGTTGTGTGACGTTGGACTAGACTGTTTAAAAGCAGGTTCAGTAAGAAACTGAAAGCTTTTTTTTTTTTTTAAGATTTTTTTTAAACACCATTATTCAGCAGTAGACAGACAGGAAACATGGTCGAGAAGGGTGTGTGTGGCTGCGTACATGGCATGCGCTCTAACCACTCGACCCTTTAAACAGTGTCCAGGTACATAACATAAAGCAGATTGCACTGTCTCAATTGAAAAAAGCAGTGCTGTTTTTTTATGTAAAATGTAGCTTAGTTCTTCTGTTACTGTTGGAACTTTTGTTTTAGTGCGGCCCCTTGTTCAGTCAGTCTCTGCCCTAAACGACCTGTAAAACACACACAATGTACATAATAGATAGATAAATATAATATACATATCCATGTCCCAAAATCCTTATTTTTTAAGAAGACTAAACAACTTTAACCTTAAAATGAAAGAAAGACTCTTCTTTGTTTGAATCACATCAACAGTGACAATTTTAAAGCTGTTCCATGATACAGTCTGACTGAAAGATTTGACAAATTTAGAAAAGATACAGCATCATTTTGAACTCTTGAAAATGTCTAAAAACTGGATTTTTAAATTTTTTTTAAAATTATGGTTTTAGATGATGTCCCAAATAAAATCCCTTTAAAATCTAAATTTGAGAGAACATTTTGTCATGAATGAGTATTCATATTTTATGAAATAATTGGTTAACTGGTGGATCAAACATAGAGCTAAAAAAACGGTAATAGTCTAAGACATTATTAGCTATGCTACAGTATTTTGCTTTCTCAGACCTACTGAATGACAGAATAGAAAGCATCCTCTGTTGAATGTGGGTTGGTGTCTGTTTAGGGAACTGCTCTTGTTCCAATGCTGGATACTCCGGTTTCTACTTCGAAAATAGATGAAATTATGTAATTTTCTTGTCAAAATGTTCACTTACTTGAGAAAAAAACTAATATTTCCTTGGCTGTAGGGTGAAACTGTTGCTTGTTTTCCTACAGAAGTATTAAAGAATACAGTACGATTGGTGTTGCTGGTAATTTTATGGTATTATAAATCATACTAACCTTGGGACTTTTTAGCCATGTTTAAAAAAAGTACTCCACCAATTAAGCCTTGCACTCACATTGCCAAACTCTCAAGGGACTGTTAAAACAGGGTCAAAATAAGTGCAGCAGAACGAGAGATATCATCTTTCTTATGCATCTGTCTTCTTTCTCAAAAACCTGGTGCCTACATTACCCAGAATGCAACTTCATTGTTGACAGTTCTGGGTTTGTTAAGGTGGGATGAGGGGTGGTCTACAGAGATCTGTTAACTTCACTTCTTTCTAAGTTCAGCCCCAACCAATGCTGACTCAATTGACATCACATGAGGTAATTTGTCAGATTTTGCACAGCTCCCTTTTGTGGTCTGTACTTGACATTAAAGTAGTAAATGTAAGACAAATAACATGTCAAGTAAGGTACCTTTCCTCTTCCTGGTTTTTGTTGCAGAAGCATATGCTGATTTGTCTTCCTTAACTGCACTGGATTCTATAGAGATGGAAAAAGCAGCTACAGTAGGTGAACAAATACAGACACAATTAGTTATCAATACATATTATAATATGCCAAAAGTTGAGTGAGGATTCATGACAGATAACACCATCCTGTAGACCTTCTTCCTAGTTTGCACCCCCAGATTACTATCACTTTCAGCAATGTATCAGATTTTGCACAACTTCCTCTGGTGACACAAATACACATAAAACACACACCAAAAATGAGTGGAGATCTCTTTTAAGTCTCACCCAGTTGTTGAGTCCCATCAAAGGCGTAGTAAAAAGCTCCAGACCAAAGTGAGAGTTCCTCTTCATCTGTAGGTGAGAGAGATTGGAAATCATCAAAATATATGTGTGTTCCCTTCATTGCTTTCCTTTGTATCTATCTAGTCACTTCCTCAGAATCAGCTGGTGGACATGTGTGTCACTGGGTTGACAACGTATTACTTGACATTGCCTACCTGGCACTAAAATTGTGGATGTAGATCCCATCTCTACTTAGCAAACACCCATATGTTTGTTGTTATGATTCATGTTGGTATAATCAACACCACAAAGCAGCAGTCTGAATTTTATCCAACTCAAGACGGATAGTATGTATTCATCTCTGCACACAATTGGTCTTTTTTTGGCAATTTGAATCCTTTAGGAACAAGCTTCCTTTTTTCATTTTTTTTCATTTTTTTTTTTTTTTTTAGCAGAGATTGTATCCAACCCAGCTTCTGTAGTACATACACTACCACACACTACAATTTAGTCTTACCCAGTTGTTCAGTCTTATCCAGTCCCAAGGTGTAGTAAGCAGATGTAGACAAGGCTTCATCCCCATCTGAAGGAGGGAGAGTGTAAATCATTTGATAGACAAATACATCAACATTACTGAAGATGCTCTTGATCAACTAAAGGATGAGTTAGAATATCTGTTTGTTCCCATCAATGCTTTTCTTTGTATCTGTCTCAAAATGTTGGGGGTTCTGCTGTGGTGTACCCCAGAACTTGATTCTTAGTCCTCTTTCTTTTGCTTTACTTTGACTGATTTTATCAGTAGTTGTACTTCTTCATTTTTAAAAATCATTATTATGCATATGACACACACATTTATTTATGTTAAATGAATCTAAGCTTGATCCATAAAGAGCATGACATCAAAACAATTGTTAAATGATACAGAAATATATTTTAAGCAGCAACAAAATAGATAATAGAAAATGTATTCAACAGTTAAACAAAGAGAGGGATAATACAGCCATGTCTGGTATTTGTTTTGGATGAATTTAGAGGACTGAGCATGCATCTCCTCAAATTATTTTGGCCCATACTGGAACAAATCATTATGTAGTAACAGTCATGTCCATGCTGAGCTTCCAGTAGCGGACCAGTCCACCCACAACGCCAAACTGTGACCAAATTTTGAGTTAAAGCTGAATAAAAAAATCTCACTTTGCCCTAAAAAATGCTGATGTACTACTGCACCCACAGCTTTTCTCAACACTGAGTCCTGTTTGTTGGTTTTGTCAATGAAGCGTTCATTATCTTTGCTTTGAGCCTACATTGTTGTTGACTCATTCCTTCATGCCTGATATCACTAAATTATTTCAATTCCCAGTTTTTTGGCCTAAACAAAAGCAGAACTGGGTTGTCATGATAGTTAGTCCATGACTGAACTGAAAATTAAGAAGGTGCTACTAGCAAACTCTCAAACTCGTTGAACACAGAATCCTATGAAAAACCACCTACATTTTTATTGTTAGGTGAGTTTAAGCAGCACAGAAAAAGCAGGAAGTGCTTACAGCAGCAAAGCTATTTGTGAAATCCTTCATTTTATGTTTCTCACCTCTGAGCCAATAATCTTTGCCAAAACACTGTATGCCAACCACCACCAACAGAACCACCAGTAAACAAGTCACAATGATCCATGGGACAGCACTGGAGGAGGAAGGATGAGAATGGTTTTTCGATTCTGGAGGTGAAACTGATTGGAAAATAAAAATATTTGGAAAAATGAACAGATCAAAACTAACAAAATGACCATGTTGGGAACTGACAACCAAAGATCAGCAAAATATTTCACAGACAATAACTCTGTGAAATATATAATATAATTGTATTTGGTATAAATCACCTCTGACAGCCAGCCAGCTCTCTGGTGATTCTCCAGTTCCTGAGATGTTACACTTGTAGAGTCCTTCATCAGACTTGGAGACACTGTAGATGATCATCTCCCCTGTAGAGCTGCTCCTGATGAAGAGTCCATCTTTATAGAAATCAGCTGTGGGGTTGGTAGAAGTGGTTTTATTTCTACAGCGCAGAGTCACTGTATTTCCCTCCATCACAGGAAGAGCAGGACTCTCCAGAATCACAGAACCATCTGAGCAACAAGTGATTGGTATTGGTTTCATGTTTAACATACATTTATGAAACAATCTGGTTGTTGAATTATGAACATACTTGTGACAGTGATGTTGATGCTGTTGCTTTTCCTCCCCCCTGCAGCTTCACAGTAGTATTCACCACTGTCCTCTAGATAAACAGTTTTAATGTTGTAGGATGAGCTATTAGAAACAAATATGGGTATTTTGGACTCATGTACAATTTTCCATCCCGTTGAGCCATTAAACTCCCCACAATGAAGAGTTACAGACTCATATTCAAAGAACTGCAGTCTGCTTGGTTGGATACTGAGAGCTGCATCTGAGACAAAGAAGAAGAAAGCTGGTTAAGACATTTGCTCCATTCATAACTACTGAAACATGAACATGAACTGTATGTAATTGAATATAATATGCTATTAAAACGATCAAACGACAAAATTATTATACATGTGCATAGTAAAGGATAAAGATGACACCATTTCAGTGATGGTTAAGCAAAACTTTTTTTGTTTTTGTTTTTGTTTTTTTGCTGTTAAATTGGTTCTTACTTTCCCTAAATGTTTTACCACAAACAGCAAAATGTATTTTTTAAATGGTAAATCATTTTCAGATCAATGAGGAACTAAGTCGTACTTACCATCTTTCTGAGCATTTGAACACGTCAGAGTCAACACAGTCACCACTGATGAGAAAAAATAGACCTCAACATCATACAGGCACTTTTTATTTACAGTATTAATATGTTTTGTATGATTTCTGTTCTCTTGTTTAAAACAATGATACATGAACACTGCAGGGACACTATGAAATACATAACCATGCTGACATCTGTGAGTTTACTGCTGGCTGAATCTATCAATGTTTGTGATCTAAAAATGTCAGCTCAACACCTGAAAGCTAAATGAAAGCAATAAATATATTATAAACGGTGTAGAAAAATACATTTAGATGCCACCAATAGTTTTATCTACATGAAACCTGTGAAACATTATCTGGTTTTGTGCACCACAATCTCTATATTTTTATTGTAAACTTTTCAACTTCAAACAAATTCTTTGCCATTATGTTTATTCGTAATTTTAACAGGAAATGGAGACAAACTCAGTACTCACACAGTCTGATGCAGAGAGCTGTGACCTCCATGATGTCTTGCTGCGGACTGTGTGAACATCAGACTGAGGTGTATAGTGGGTGGGAAACAGTCTCTTCATGTGTAGACTATTTTGGACCATTTAGTTTTACTTCACATTCTGAGAGGCGGAGCTGCTCTTGTGATAGAAATAGACCCAGTGGTTGAGTGAAAGCAGTGGGTGGAGTCAAAGAACAAAGCAAACATGCTTGACCTCTGGTAAAATATAGATAAAAGTATAAATTTTCTTGGTATCAGCAAATCTTAAACAAGACTTAAGAGTTTGCAGTCATGCTAGCAGTTCTGTGAAGCTGTAGGCCTGAAACACGTGGTACTGTGAGATAAACTCTAACCTCATTATGCTAACATTCTGACACTGACAATGTTAACATGCTGGTATTTAGCAGGTGCATGCTCACAATATTAGTTTAGTGTGCTTTCTAACTTGCTAGTTCCTGACAATTTGAAAAATGTCAACCTCATGATGGCAAAAAGTCTCTGAATCACCAAAATAACCAGAATTTATCTTCAGATGTCCAACATCAGTAGGATTCATCCTCTGGAGGACATGAGGGATTGCACTGAACTCTATAGGATTCAATGATTCAAGGATTTGACTTGTCATTCAGCCATGTAGATACATGAAAGAGCGAAATTAAAGTACTCAGGTCCCAGTGAATTAAATATACTTCAATATATACACACACATTAATATACTAATATATCAATTATGTATATACACATACACATATATTAATATGCATACACAAATATGAGATAAAATAAAGAAAATCTATAATAAACATAAATAAATAAAAAACAACAGCCTAAAATAGACATAAGTGAGCAGTGCAGTGTGCAGTCAGAAGTCTTCACATACTGAGAGGCATTACAGCAGCAATGAATGTAGCGCAGTGTGTATGTGGTGTTATAACAAGGCAGTGTGGTGCAGAGTTCATCAGTCTTACAGCATCCATCCTGCAGTTGTTGGATCATGCAGTAGTTTTAAACTCTAGATAAGTTACAGGTAATTGCCGAAGTTAGGGTTATTTGTGTAGCCACTGAGAGGAAGCTTCTCTTTTACTGAAATGACCCCAATGGACTTCTAGCTTTTTCTGGCCTAAGTACCGAGGCACATTTGGTTCTCTTGGTTCAACAACCTCTTTCATGTCTGCATGATTACTTTTCTTTCTTGCAGTTTCTGCACAAGTTACATCCATCAAGAATTAAACTGCTAAAATATGTTAATAGTATCAAGATTTTCTCTTCCTTTCTTTCTTTTTATGGTGCTCTCAAAACGCTCTCTCTACCTCTCTCTCTCTGTCTCTCTCTCTCTCTCTCTCTCTCTCTCTCTCTCTCTCTATCTCTCTCTCTATCTCTCTCTCTCTCTCTCTCTCTCTCTCTCTACCTCTCTGCATATAATGTATGTACAGTAAACACTCATTTATTAAGTCCTAATCTGCCACCTGCAGTGCATCATTCACTGTACATCATTAAACCCAAACATAAATGCTATGTAAATGCACATATTTCAATAAAAAATGTATTATGTCAAGAAATTAGACAAATGTGACTGATTTCGGTCTTTTATTTGCATTGAGAATTTGAAAATAATATTACAAAATGTTATTATAAAACAATAAGGTAATAAGAAAAGTATAATAGTTACAAGTTTATTACATTTTTAGGTAGTAGAAGAAACAAGCAGAAAATGAAACTCGAAACTTAAAGGTTAATTTTAAGCTTATTGTTCCATGATACATACAGCGCAGAGACAGACACATGCAGAGTCTATTCATAGAGATGTAGAGCTGCTGTGGTTATTCTGCAGAGGGTTTGTCAGAGTTGAGCTCAGAGCGCATTGTAGACTTAATAGTTTGTTGATTGTGTGGTTTTGAAACACTAACGCTGTCTTTGTTTGACTTCTGAGAATCTCACAGCACAAAATGCTTTTAGACCCTTAGAAAACAAGGTACAACGTCAATCAATGAATTAAAAAATACACCTTAAAGCAGTAGGAGATGTTGTTACCACGATCTTGTCAAACATACTGTATTTGAAATGAGTGTGTCTGTCAGAGTTATAGTCAAAGTGGATTTTCATGCAGTGTGACTGTGTATAAGTACAGTATGAACCATATAAAAATGTGACGTCGATCAAATGCATACATATAAAACAAAACACAGATCATAAAACATGCACAGATGAACAAAGCAGACTGAACTTTCAATTTAATACCATTGAGACCAAACTAGCTTTTAGGACAGTGAGTATTCTTTGTCATTCACTTCATCCTTCTCTTTAGTTTGGCAGTTATTTTTTGTACCTCTGATTTTCCGACGGTGAAGCAGTCCTAACAGCAGCAGCAGCACCACCTTGTAGGCCAACACTGTTGTCAGGAGGTAAACATGAGAGCAGGGATCTGAGGATGGACGAGTCGCCTCATGAAGGTCTACCAAGATGACAGAAATGATCTGCATGAGCCAGTGGTACTTAAATATGATCTATTCTGTTTTTATCATCATTCTGAAACAATAACTAAATGGAATACATTTTTGGTGAATTGTTTAGCAATCGTTTAGAAACACTTTTTGGCAGCTGGATAATATGTCTAGTTAGTTACCAAACTGCATTTTATTGTACTGGTCCTACATACTAGCAAATTGGTTGACTGTAAAGAGGACATGTGATTGATTTTTGTGATTTTTATGTTATTTTTATACTGTGATAATGGCGAATGTTCAAGATGGTCAAAGCTTCAAAACTTGAGATGAACGTATACCAGGTCACAAAATTGCTGTGGCCGAGGTCCAACCCACACCCCACACTCTGGGCACTTTCCAACATGGCCCACGGCCCACACAGAATGATGGCACTTTGACAGTCCACTTCTGTGTCCCAGAACCTGGCCCACATCCAGAACCCACATACCAGAGATTACTGCATCTTTACCAAAGAAGGCCTTTGTTTGTTATTTTACATGTGGGGCATTTTAGGCTCACATCTATTTTGTCTGGGCCATAAGAAGGCTAGTAGTGCTCCATTTCCGTTTGCTATCTGGGATGTAAAAATGGCACCTGCAAGTCAAAACCAATGGCTTCAATTACTTTGGATAGTCCACTTGCAAAGTTCAACTCCTACGAACAATGCCGGTCTTTTTGGCCAATTTGACATAGTGGCCAAACTGTGTAATTACAATGTCATGTGATGCTATTGGGCCCAAAAAGACTTTTTTGTGTCAACTTACATTGTGAAAGATATATCTGTAAATCAGTGGATACGTGTTCATGTGGAAGAGGGTCTTAAAGAGACAGGAGCTAAAATGAACTGTTTCAGACAGAGGCTGAATTGAAGGGCTACAAAAAGAGTTTTGAACTGTGAATCATGCAGAGATTTTCCAAAAGAGCCCTAAAATATAAATAAAGACCTGGAAATGTACAGAATATGTCCTCTTCAAGAATGAATACAAGATCAAATTATTTGTTGTTTTAAAACCTAACTGAAAAACAATTCTAAAAGAAAAATAGATTTTTTTATTTGCGTTAAAGTCCTTCAGTGTTTCACCTCTTATAGCCATCCAGCTCTCTGCTGATCCTCCAGCTCCTGATATGTTACACTTGTAGAGTCCTTCATCAGATTTGGAAACACTGTAGATGATCATCTCTCCCATAGAGCTGCTCCTGATGAAAAGTCCATCTTTATAGAAATCAGCTGTGGGGTTAGCAGAAGTAGTTTTGCTTCTACATCGCAGAATCACAGGATTTCCCTCCATCACAGGAAGAGCAGGACTCTCCAGAATCACAGAACTGGCTAAGGCAACAAGTGGTTGATATTAATCTCATGTTGAACATACATGAATATATATGAATATAAATACATATGAAAAATATCATTGTTGTGTTATAAACATACTTATGACTGTGATGTTGATGCTGTTGCTTCTTCTCCCGCTTGCAGATTCACACCAGTATTCACCACTGTCCTCTGAATAAACATTTTTAATGCTGCAGTTTAAGCCGATTGATTCCACCATATGAGTATCACAATTGGGTATTTCCCTTTTGAACCAATGTACAATTTTCCATCCAGTTGAACCATCAAACCCCTCACAATGAAAATTTACAGGCTCATATTCAAAGAACTGCAGTCTGTTTGGTTTGATACTGAGAGCTGCATCTGAGACAAAGAAGAGGAAAGAGAGTCGATTAAGACATTTGCCCCATTCAAAACGACCTAAACATGAACATGAACTGGTTTTAAGTTAATATAATATGTTTCTAAAATGATAAAACCACAAAAATATTATATATGTGCATGGAAAAGGATAAAGATTCCTGCGATGATTAAACAAACTTTTTTTTTTCTTTTTTTTTTATCAAAAGGGTTCTTACTTTTCCTAAATAACTGACCACAAACACTTCTCAGCAAAATATATTGTTCAAAATGGTAAATAATATTCATATCAATAAGAAACTAATTGGTACTTACCATTTTTCTGAGCATATGAACACAGCAGGCTCAACACAGTCACCACTGATGAAGAAAAGCAATAGAGCTCAACATCATACAGACACTTTTATTGATAGCATCAATATATTTTGTATTATTTCAGCTCTATTGTTTAAATTATGATACATGACCACTGTAAGGACACTGTGAAATACATTACTGAGATGCTAAAATCTCACCAAAATGTCAGTCTACGTGAAACTTCAAATAAATTCTTTATCCGTTTGTTTATTCATAATAGTCACAGGAAAGGGAGACAAATTCAGTACTCACACAATCTAATGCAGAGAGCTGTGACCTCCATGTTGTCTTGCTGCGGACTGTGTGAACATCAGACTGAGAAACAGTCTCTTCCTGTCAGGCCTATTTCTACTGTAATTTTGTATACGTTCACTTTTTGAGAGGCGGAGCTACTCTTATTGTTCAAATAGACTCGGTGGTTGAGTTAAATCAGTGGGTGGAGTCAACAAACACAGCAAACTTAGTTAAGAAAAGAACCTCTTGTCAAAATACACAAAGTAAAAGTTTTCTCGGCAGCAGCGAGGTTTAAACAACACTTAAGAGCTAGCAGCTCTGTGAAGCTGTATTTAGACACAGTGAGATAAATGCTAACTTAAGCATGCTGACATTCTTACACTGACAATGGTAACATGCTGGTATTTAGCAGGTGTAATGTTTACCATCTTAGTTTAGTGTGTTAGCATTCACCCCACATTTGAACGAATGCCCTAATGGCTGATGAAAAATGAATAATGTTGCTAAGAGAAGATTTGTAGAAGATATTTTGAAGCTTGAGATGCCACTCTGTGCACTGCCCTCCCTTCCTTATCTTAACTGTAGAAGGGAGGCCTCCACACAGCTGCAGCTGTCCTGTCTAAGCTGCAGGTGGATAAATCATTAATCAGAACATGGATGTTTGTACTAAATTTCATAGCAATCCACCCTGTAGTTGTTGGATCACGCATCAGTTTTAATCTCTAGGTAGCTCAAGAGCTTTCCCTCTGAACGATAAATATCAATATCTTTGTCACAGTCGGTTCTGCTCTTCTGCTGCTGCTGGTAAAATTCCATTCACCACACCCCTGCTCTACTCCTGCTAATCAGCCACATCCACCTCATCAATTAACTCTGTTCACCTGGGCTTCATCAGTAATCACCTGGACTCCCAGCTGCATCCCATCTGTAATCAAGCCAGTATATATACTCCTGTTGTCCACTCACTCTTTGCCAGATTGTCATTTGCAATTTCTACATGCCAGACCTTCCAGCATTTATTCACGGACTGATTCCCTGGTTTCGACCTTGCTTGCTTTTGACCTCCTCTCCTCATGTCTACCCCGGTGAACCCACCAGCCTTCTGTCCCTGACCTCGAGTATCACCTGTTCCTGTTTGACTGTGGCTGTGTGGCGTTCTCCGGCTTCGATCATGTCAGGAGAGCCCAGAACTTCCAGCTTAGTCAACCTTATGTCCATGAGTGCTACTGGCATCTTACCTGCTGCCAACTCTGTCTTAGGTGACCCTGAGCCCTTCCTGTTGCCCTACACATTCTGTCTATACCTGTTCCTGTTACCTTGCGGACTATAATAAAGATAATTTAAAACTACTCACTGGTGTTCTGCGCTGCAATTGGGTCCTACCACCTCCACCCGTTACAGTTTGATCTGGCCAGCCATGGACCCAGCGCACAACCTCACACCAGTGAGCTGCCTAGACAGAAGACTCGGACCAATTATGGATCCAGCGGACAAGAACCCATTCTGGGGAACCCGCCTGGCTCGGGGAGGACTTCGGAGCCTAATGAAGGGGACCAGAGCCAGAACCCAGCTGCCTCACTACCCGATTAAGCCTCAGCCAGTGCTTCAGCCCCAGATACCACGCTACCAGGTCAAGCCCCAGCCTGAGCCTCAGTCCCAGATGCCTCACTGCCTGGTTGGCCAGCCAGTGCCGCAGGCCCTGCCACGTCTTTTCGCGACAGACGTGCAACAGACGTCCAGCTACCCCCTGCTCCTGTTCCTGCTGGCGTGCAGCAACCCCGGCTCCGGAGGATCTCTTCATACCCTTGCACCCCAGTACTTAAGGGACCTCCATGTTTACCACCCTTTACAGGACTTGCGCTCTGCTGACTTGGGCCTCCTGTCCATTCCCTGCACCAGAAGGCAAACCATTGGGAGCAGGGCCTTTAGTGTGGCAGTTCCTACACTTTGGAACTTGCTCCCTCAGGACATTCGCCAAGCATCAACTTCGGACTCTTTTAAATCAATGTTGAAAAGGCACTTGTTCCTGGAGGCTTTTGCCAGCTAAATGTGTGTTTTTGTCTGTGTTTATTGTTATTGTGAAGCGACCTTGGGTTTCGTGAAAGGCACTATACAAAATAAAGGTACATTAATATTTTGTCTCTTTTATGACCCTCTCTAAATGCTCATTCTCTTTGCATAGAGTGTGTGTGTATATATACATTTTAACTCATTCATTACAAGTCCTAGTCTGCCACCTGCTGTGCATCATTCACTGTACATCATAAACATATTACCCCAAACATAAATGTTATGAATGGGTTAGGATTATTTCAATTATAAATATTATAAAACAATTTGTTAATGTTTATAATAGTCAAAGTTGATTTTTTTCATGCAGTATAACTGCATAACTGTGTGGAAGCAAATATTAACTGTATATAAATCAGCTAAATTTTAACATTAAATTGATCAAACTTACACAGATGAACCAGGGGACCATGAAGCATGAAGGGATGTTTAATATCTTTGGGAGTAAACTGTCTTTTAGTGCACTCAGTCTTCTCTGTCACTTACTCCACTGTTAACTTTGGTTTGACAGTTCCACTTACATGTGAGTAGACAGGAGTTTTTGGTTTGTCGATGTTAAGAAAAAAGATGCCAATAGGCTGAACAAACTGATACAGAAGGCCAAGTCTGTGGTTGGTCTGAAACTAAGCACTCTTGAGGAGGTGACTGAGGACAGAATTAAAACAAAATTCCTCAAGATCCATGACAATAAAACCCATCCCCTCCATAAAACACTGGATAATCATGAGCATTGCTCAGCAGCAGTTGTGATTATAAATGTAATCAAATGAAATATTTCAGTCAAAAGAGAGTGAAAGGTAGAAATTTATTGAAAAGCAGAAATACAGTAAATGAATGCTTCAGTCCTGACTGTGGTTTTATGACAGTAGTAATCTTTCCTCCCTGCTTCAGTCAGGTCTCTTTGCTCTCAGTGACCTGTGGAGATAAAAAAAAATGGGAAAAATTATATACTTTGACACATTAGTCTCCTCTATAAAAAAATATAGAGCAAAGTGATTATGGAGAACAGTATTATCATCAGTGTTGCCTAACTGATTGTTTCGTAAAAGTTATAAGTGGCTTGGTACCTGCAGAGGGAGCTAGTGTCACTGTGGAGCTGGATGTGCCTGGTGCTTTTGAAAAACAAAACAAAATAAATTATGTTAATCTGATGAGTTGTTCAGAAGGTTTCTCCTGTAGTTGTGTGTTCTTTGATTCATTTTTCATCAATCAAAAAAAGATGAATCTATAATGACATCAACTGTTAGTTGCAACTCTCAAACCATCAAAGTGACAAACACTGACTGCAAGGTAAACAGTGTCAAAGTCATCTGCCAGGAAGACAAACCTGCACATATTTGACTGCACCTTGCAGGATGATGAAGTTTTAGATGTAGCAGTTTATAAACCTGACCGACCAATTGTTTCATCTGAGTAACTTTCATAATCTTAAACTTTTCTGTCAATTCCTAACGGCATCAACAACTGGTACTTGTGCCTTGGCCAGCAGGCGAGAAAATGCAATACATAGCAAAACTACTATTCTGATCATGTTCCAGTGTAATCTAGCAGGAATGTGCACTAACATGTATTTGATTGGCTTTACTAGATGAAGTAGCATTAAGGAATGATAAGAAATGATCACAAACTAGTTTAAAATGCAGAAAAGACCAAGTACATGGTTTTCTCCATCTCCACCAGTGACTCTTACTATCCTGACATTAAAACTTTAAATGGCAGTTGATCATTATTTACTGTTAACATGTTGTGGCTGAATATTTACATTAGTGGGTTACATTTTTTTTCCAGTTGTGACTTTGGCCTAGGGAAGGAAGAGGGCAGATGAACAAGTTTTACAGTAAGACAATCAGCTCTGAGAGAACTCTTCAGTGCCGTGTGCTTAGTCACTTTCAAATGTTCCAACGTTCCTTTTTATAAATTAATCACATCTAAATCTTTGCACACACTGCAGTGTTGTGTGACTACACTGTTTAAAGGCAGGTTCAGATCAATCACCTCAAAGAAAAAGCTGCAGAACAAAGACAAAAATATAAATGTGACATTAGGACGAGTACAACAATGCCATATATGCACTGTAGTTGCATATTGTACATCTTCTCATTAACAGTCTTTAGAATTTAATAAAACACTGTGATCACAGGATTATTAAACTGCTAACTGTGAACTCAGTGTGTGATCGGAGCTGCTGCAGCTTTTCAGCAGGTCTATTCTTGTAGGCAGCTTTTTACCGTGTGAACAGGAAGAACAGAGAGGCCAGCGGTTTAAGTGTTGCATGTAAGAAACTGAAAGCTTTTTTAAAAATAAACACTGATGACGTGAACTAGATGAAGGGCTCAAAGAAAGACTTCAAGATGGAAGCACATAACTCCATTTTAGAAATGATTCAAACTACCCATAAACTTTAAACAATGCCTATCAAGGTACATAACATAAAGCAGATTGCACTGTCTCAATTGAAAAAGCAGTGCTGTTTTTATTATATAAATGTAGCTTAGTTCTTCTGTTACTGTTGGAACTTTTTTTTTTTTTTTTTTAGAAAAGTGTAACCCCCTTTTCAGTGAGTGTCTCTGCTCTCAACGACCTGTAAGACATACACAATGTACATAAATTATATAAAATATATAGATGAGTATTAAAAATATAATATACGTTACCCACACTGCAACTCAACTGTTGACAGTTCTGGGTTTGTTAAGCTGGTAGTAGCAAATGTAGCTGGAGCTGCTATCCTGAAGTTGAGATTAGGGGTGGTCTACAGAGATCTGTTAACTTCACACCCAGATTCTTACACTTTCAGCTCCCTCTGGAGACACAAATACATCTAAAAACACACACCGAAAAGTAGTGGAGATCCCCTTTAAGTCTCACCCAGTTGTTGAGTCTCATTCAGGCCCAAGACGTAGTAAACAGCTCCAGACCCAGGTGAGAGTTCCTCTTCATCTGAAGGTGAGACAAAATTGGAAATCAGCTAAATATATCTATTTGTTCCCTTCAATGCTTTTCTTTGTTTCTATCTTGTCACTCCCTCAGAATCAGCTGGTGGACATGTGTGTCACTGGGCTGTGACGATGTATAACCTGGCGCTGCCGACCTGGTGCTAAAATTGTGGATGTTATGTAGTAGATCCTGTCTCTACTTAGCAAATTGACAATTTGAACCACTTACGAACAAGCTTCCTTTTTTAAAAATGTTTTGGCAGAGATGATATCCAATCCAGCTTCTGTAGTACATATACCACCACCCACTATAATTTAGTCTTACCCAGTTGTTCAGTCTCATCCAGTCCGAAGGTGTCGTAAGCAGATTCATCCCCATCTGCAGGAGGGAGAGTGTAAAACAGCTGATAAACAAATATATCAACATTACTGATGATGCTCTTGATCAACTAAAGGATGAGTTAGAATATCTGTTTGTTGTCATCAATGCTTTTCTTTGTGTCTCTCTAAAAGTGTTGGGAGTTCTGCTGGGGTAAAGCCCAGGACTCAATTATTGGTCCACATTTTTTGCTTTACTTTGACTGATTTTATCAGTAGGTGTACTTTTTCATTTTTTAAAATCATTATTATGCATATGGCACACAAATTTAACAAATCTAAGCTTGATCCATAAAGAGTTTGAGATCAAAACAAATGTTTCATGATACAGAAATATGTTTTAATGTGTTGATTGGGTATTATAAATAATAGTATATCCAAAAGTTAGCGTCTTGTGCTTTATAAACCCTACTCATAACCTCTACATTCACTTCTGAGGGGCCCTTCAGCCTTGTTTTCTCTGTGGTTTCTTGTGTTGTGTGAGTCAAGGAAGCTCAAAGTTTCACCAGCACCTACACATGTATCACACTAGTAATGGAAGACAAAAACACTGATGTACCTTCCCTATTCCTGGTATTTGTTGCAGAAGCATGTGCCGGTTGGTCTGCGTCAGCTGCACTGTATTCTACAGTGACTGGAAAAAAGCAGATACTGAAGGTAAACAAATACAGGCACAGTTAGTTATCATTATATAGTAAAATATGCGAAAAGTTGGGTAAGGATTCCCCTGGAACCCCAGAGTTCATGTTAAGGACGTCCTGTAGTGGGAATCAGGCTGTGCGGTCATAAGTACACTGGGCCTCATTACAAGCAACACTATCCTCTAACCCTAACCTAACTTACCCTTTAGCTGCATTTAAATCCTGTTATTGTGATACTCAGCAGCTTGCCTGATCTTATATCTATGTTATATCAGCTATTGGCCAACTAGCTTGATAGGCAGCTTCATCTGAATGCCATGGCTCGTTCAGTTGTCCAACCACTATCACTATGTTACTGGTTCCACTAGTCGTATGGACACTGTTACATCCCACCAGCAACTTTTTCCAATTTTAGTTTTCTACACAGAGGCCAAGGTTCAGTCTCACATTAATAAATATCTGAATAAACATTATTAGAGCAATCAAACTGTAAATTACATAATCTAGACACAAATAGATAGGGCATTTCCTTTTTGATACCACAAATGACTCACCATTTACAAACAGTGCAGTTCAAGAGGTCAAGAGGTCAAGAAAATATGTACTTATATTGTATACTATATATGTACATATATACACATACATCTATGATTGTATACTATATATGCATGGTTTATGCCCTCACCTCTTTGATGCCGAGCTGAGCCTGTTCCGAGTGTCAGTGTGGACAAGTAGAGTAATGCAGCAGTAAGGAAAAGAAAAAATGATAGCATCAGTTGACAAATAAGAAAAAAAGATATATAATTAAAGAAAATAATAAACTGGTATGCATGACCTGGTGAAAGAGGAGAACGATCAATTTATGATGTTAAATTAGCTTGGTAAGAGGTACTCAAATTGGGGAATATATGTTAAACCCCTAGTGATGCAGCAACAAAATAGATATTAGAAAATGTATTCATACAGTTCAACAAAAGAGAGGGATATTGCAGCTGTGTCTGGTGTCTGTTTTGGATGACTTTAAAGGATAGAGCATGCATTTTATGTATGGGTATTTTGGCCATTACTAGTGTACAAATAATGAACATGTCCTTGCTGAGCTTCCAGTAGCAATTTCTGAGCAGACAAGTCCACCCACAATGCCAAACTGTGACCAAATTTTGAGTTGAAGGTGAATAAAAAATCTTACTTTGCCCTAAAAAAATGCTAATTTGTTGTTGAAATATGCATCCACAGGTTTTGTCAACACAGAGTCCTATCTAACTTCAAACTCTCAAATTTATTGAACACACAATCCTATAAAAGCGACCTACATTTTGACTGATAGGTGAGTGTAAGCAACGTTGGTCAACGTGGATTTTCATGCAGTGTGACTGTGTCTAAGTACAGTATGAACCATATAAAAATGGGACATTAGATCAAATGCATACATATAAAACAACACAGATCATAAAACATGCACAGATGAAGAAAGCAGACTGAACTTTCAATTTAATATCATTGAGACCAAACTAGCTTTTAGAACACTGAGTCTTCTTTGTCATTCACTTCATCCTTCTCTTTAGTTTGGCAGTTATTTTTTGTACCTCTGATTTTCCGACGGTGAAGCAGTCCTAACAGCAGCAGCAGCACCACCTTTAAGGCCAACACTGTTGTCAGGGGGTAAACATGAGAGCAGTGATCTGAGGATGGACAAGTCGCCTCATGATGGTCTACAAAGATGACAGAAATGATCTGCATGAGCCAGTGGTACTTAAATATGATCTATTCTGTTTTATCATCATTCTGAAACAATAATTTAATGGAATAAATGTTGGTGAATTGTTTAGCAATCTAAAGAGGGGTACAATTTTTGGCAGCTAGATAATATGTCTAGTTAGTCTGCATAACATGTCTGGTTAGTTTGCATTTTATTGTACTGGTTCTACATTCCAGCATATTGGCAGACCTTAAAGAGGACATATCGTGCATTTTATGATTTTTATACTGTGATAATGGTGAATGTTAAAAATGGTCAAAGTTTCAAACTTAAGATGATGATATCCCAGACAGCAACATTGACGTGGCATGATGGGCATTATTACAATTATTTCCCAGATCTTGGCCACAAGCAAGCCTAAGCGATGCTGTATTTCAACCAAGACAAACTAGTTAAACCAAAAGTGGCCAACATCCAAAACCTGCATGCCAGAGAGGACTATATAATATTTTGTTATTTTACATGTGGGCCATCTTAGGCTCACGTCCATTTTGTCTAGGTCATAAAAAGGCTAGCAGTGCTACATCAATGCCTGAAGTGGCCCATTTTTGTATGCTGTCTGGGATGTAAAAATTACACCTGCATGTCAAAAGCAAGAGCTTCAGTTGCTTTGAATACTCAACTTGCAAAGTTCAACTCCCACCAATAGCGCCAGACTTTGAAGCCAATTTAACAGAGGGGTCCAACTCTGTAATTACTACATCACATGATGCTATTTCTCATAGACTATGAAAGCAGCAGATACAATGTTCTTGTATTGCACAACCCCGATGGAATGACTCATATCACTATCAAAATTTAAGCCATTCAGTCTAATCAGGACTGGAAAATCTTGAGGAGCCGTCCAATTGAATTGTTTTATCTCCATCCAAATTAGCCAGATGGATAAACCAGAATTAGCCAGTTTCGGCCTAATGATCTGGAAGATGTGCATCATTTTTATACATGGAAGTCAAACTTTTTTCTGCTTCATGCAACACTGAGCAATTTACATATGAAGGAATGTGGCCCCAACATTATACCCAGTTCTCTTTATACATCCATGGCAAAGTCTCTTCTACTTTCTTCTTGAACTGACATAAGATTGTTCACACATGGCTACAAATGGTTGTCACTCCACAACTTTTATTGCTAGGGTGTTTCCATGTGCTGTCAACTTGCATATTTCAGATCTGATTCAACTCCAATGTGTATGGATGGATTTGAAATGCTTATATTTTGAGTAAAGAATACGAAGAGGAGGAGTAATCCTGCTGCTATACATTGTGTACGTATAGAGCTTGAGGAATATTACCGAAGCTGACCAATCAGAACAGAGTCGGGGGAGTTAGGTTTAATAAGGAGTTCTTAACTGAAAATCATGCAGAGAAATTCAATTAGAGCCCCAAAATATAGACAAAGACTTGGAAATGCACAGAATATGTCCTCTTTAAGAAACAATATAAGACCATATAATTTGTTTTAAAAATAAAAAATAAAGAGAAAGCAACTAAAGCTGTTGGCAAATTGATTTAAAAAATCATTATGCTTTGTTTAAGCCTAAATTTTAGTCAAAGTCCTTCAGTGTCTCACCTCTGACAGCCAATTGGCTCTCTGCTGATTCTCCAGCTCCTGAGATGTTACACTTGTAGAGTCCTTCATCACACTTCTTAACACTGTAGATGATCATCTCCCCTGTAGAGCTGTTCCTGATGAAGAGTCCATCTTTATAGAAATCAGCTGTGGGGTTGGTAGAAGTGGTTTTGTTTCTACAGCGCAGGGTCACATTATTTCCCTCCATCACAGGAAGAACAGGACTCTCCAGAATCACAGAACCAGCTGAGCAACAAGTATGATATTAATTTAATTTTGAACATACATTTATGAAATATTCTTGTTGTATTGTAAACATACCAGTGACAGTGATGTTGATGCTGTTGCTTTTCCTCCCCCCTGCAGCTTGACACCAGTATTCACCACTGTCGTCTGGATACATATTTTTAATGTTGCAGGATGAGCTAGTATTAGCACATTTGGGTATTTCCTTTTTGACCGTATGTGCAATTTTCCATTCCGTTGAACCATCAGACTTGTTACAATGAAAATTTACAGACTCATATTCAAAGAACTGCAGTCTGTTTGGTTCGATATGGAGAGCTGGATCTGAGATAAAGAAGAAGAAAGCCAGTTAAGACATTTAATTCATTCAAAACTACTGAAACATGAGCATGAACTGCATATAATTGAATATTATCTGCTTCTAAAATGATCATATAACAAAATTATTATATCTGTGCATAATAAGAAACACATTAAAAAGACTTCTCAGCTAAATGTATTGTTTAAAATGGTAAATAATATTCAGATCAATGAGGAACTAAGTCGTACTTACCATCTTTCTGAGCATATGAACAAGGCAGGGTCAACACAGTCACCACTGATGAGACAAAATAGAAGAGACCGAGACAACATCATACAGACACTTTTATTGATAGCATCAATATACTTTGTATTGTTTCTGCTACATTGAGATGCTAAAATCTTTAATGTTGGAAATGTATGATTTTTTGTGATCTCCAAATATCAGCTCAACACAAAGCTAAATTAAAGCACAAAATGTTACTGTTAGGTCTATAACTACTTTTGATGGTCAGTTTGTCTAAAAACTCAAATTAATTCACTATAACCGGTACAGATACATACATTCTTCAGTGTTTTTCTACATGAATCTTCAAACAACTTTTTTTTATCCTTTTGATTATTCAAAATAGTCAAATGAAAGGGAGACAAATTCAGTACTCACACAGTCTGATGCAGAGAGCTGTGCCCTCCATGTTGTCTTGCTGCGGACTGTGTGACCATCAGACTGTGTTACCATCAGACTGAGGTGTATTGTTGGCGGGAAACAGTCTCTTCCTGTCAGGCCTATTTCTGCTGTAAGTTTTTTTTAACTTTTTGAGAGGCGGAGCTGCTCTTGTTGTAGAAATAGACTCAGTGGTTGAGTTTAATCAGTGGGTGGAGTCAAAGAACAAAGCAAACTCAGTTAAGAAAAGAACTTTGTGTCAATTAACATATGAAAGTAATTTTTTCTCGGTAACAGCAAGGTTTAAACAAGACTTAAGAGCTAGCAGCTCTTTTAAGCTGTACTTAGACAGTGGTGATGTGAGATAAATGCTAACTTAAGCATGCTAACATTCGTACACTGACAATGTTAACATGCTGGCATTTAGCTGGTGTAATGTTTACCATCTTAGTCTAGTGTGATAGCATTCACCTCACATTTGAATGAAATGGTCAAAAACAAAACAAAAAGTGATAGCCTTAATGGCTGATGGAAAATGAATGAATAATGAATAATGTTGCTAAGGGAAGATTTGTGAAAGATATTTTGAAGCTTGAGATTCCACTCTGTGCACTGTCCTCCCTTCTTAATCTTAACTGTAGAAGGGAAGCCTCCACACAGCTGCAGCTTTTGTCCTGTCTAAGCCAACGCACCTAGGTGACCCCTTTTTGAACTCTGTGTCTGTCTGTCCTGCTACATGCCTTATATGTACTTCCATCCTGTTGTCATTAAGTGTTTGCTAAACCATGTAACTGACTAGAAAAAGCAAAGAAAGCCCAGGGACATAGACATGTGATATGACTTCTCATTCATCCTTTGTCAAGTTTGTTCTACCATCTCTGTTTTCTCCTTGTTTTTGTTATGCTCTTTAGCAGGCCATAACAAACAATATTAAGATTTCTTCTTTCTTTCTTTTTTTGGTCTCCTCTAAACATTCTTCCTCTTTCTACAGAGTGATTAAACAGTACAACTAATTTATATCACAAGTCCTACTCTGCCATCTGCAGTGCATCATTCACTGTACATCTTAAACATGTTTCCCAAACATAAATGCTATAGAAAGAACATATTTCATAAAAAGTGTTAAGTAAAGAAAATAGACATAAATGTGACTGGTATTGGTCTTTTATTTACATTAAGAACATGAAATAATATTTTAAAAATATTCCTCTCTCAATATTATAAACAATAAGGTAATAAATCAGTTGTGACAGTTACGAGTCCATTACATATTTTTGGTAGTAGTAGTAGAAACAAGCAGAAAATGAAACTTGACACTTCGAGGCGAATTTAAAGCATATTGATCTATTATACATACAGCACATTTAAATAGACACAGACACACACAGAGTCTATTCATAGAGATGTAGAGCTGCTGTGGTTATTCTGCAAAGGGTTTGTCAGAGTTGAGCAGGTTGGTTTTGAAAGACTACAGCTGTCTTTGTTTGACTTCTGAGAATCTCACAGCACAAAATGCTTTTAGACCCTTAGAAAATAAGGTACAACATCAATCAATGAATGAAAAATACACGTTAGAGCAGTAGGAGATGTTGTTACCACCATCTTGTCAAACATACTGTATTTAAAATGAGTGTGTTTATCACAGTCTTGGTCAACGTGGATTTTCATGCAGTGTGACTGTGTCTAAGTACAGTATGAACCATATAAAAATGGGACATTAGATCAAATGCATACATATAAAACAACACAGATCATAAAACATGCACAGATGAAGAAAGCAGACTGAACTTTCAATTTAATATCATTGAGACCAAACTAGCTTTTAGAACACTGAGTCTTCTTTGTCATTCACTTCATCCTTCTCTTTAGTTTGGCAGTTATTTTTTGTACCTCTGATTTTCCGACGGTGAAGCAGTCCTAACAGCAGCAGCAGCACCACCTTTAAGGCCAACACTGTTGTCAGGGGGTAAACATCAGAGCAGGGATCTGAGGATGGACAAGTAAATGGTAAATGGTAAATGGCCTGTACATATATAGCGCCTTTCTAGTCTTTTCGACCACTCAAAGCGCTTTAAAATACATTTCATTCACCCCATTCACACACATTCATACACTGATGGCAGGAGCTACCACGCAGGGTGCCAACCTGCACATCAGGGGAAGCTAATCATTCATACACATTCATACACCGTTGGCACAGCAACGGGAGCAATTTGGGGTTAAGTGTCTTGCCCAAGGACACATCGACATGTGGACTGGAGGAGCCGGGAATCGAACCGCCAATCTTCCAATTGGTGGACGACCGCTCTACGACCGCTCTACCTCCTGAGCCACAGCCGCCCCGACAAGTCGCCTCATGATGGTCTACAAAGATGACAGAAATGATCTGCATGAGCCAATGGTACTTAAATATGATCTATTCTGTTTTATCATCATTCTGAAACAATAACTAAATGGAATAAATTGTTGGTGAATTGTTTAGCAATCTAAAGAGAGACACTTTTTGGCAGCTGGATAATATGTCTAGTTAGTTTGCATTTTATTGTACTGGTTCTACATTCCAGCATATTGGCAGACCTTAAAGAGAACATATCGTGCATTTTGTGATTTTTATACTGCGATAATGGTGAATGTTAAAGATGGTCAAAGTTTTCAAACTTAAGACGATCATATCCCAGACAGCAACATTGACGTGGCATGATGGCACTTGCGCAGTTCAATTATTTCCCAGATCTGGGCCACAAGCAAGCCTAAGCAATGCTGTATGTCAACCAAGAAAAACGAGTTAAACCAGAAGTGGCCAACATCCAAAACCTGCATGCCAGAGAGGACTATATAATATTTTGTTATTTTACATGTGGGCCATCTTGGGCTCACGTCCATTTTGTCTAGGTCATAAAAAGGCTAGCAGTGCTACATCAATGCCTGAAGTGGCCCATTTTTGTATGCTGTCTGGGATGTAAAAATGACACCTGCATGTCAAAAGTGAGGGCTTCAGTTGCTTTGAATACACAACTTGGAAAGTTCAACCCCCAGGAATAGTGCCAGACTTTGAAGACAATTTAACAGAGTGGCCAAAGTCTGTAATTACTAAATCACATGATGCTATTTCTCATAGACTATGAAAGCAGCAGATACAATGTTCTTGTATTGCACAACCCCGATGGAATGACTCATATCACTATCAAAATTTAAGCCATTCAGTCTAATCAGGACTGGAAAATCTTGAGGAGCCGTCCAATTGAATTGTTTTATCTCCATCCAAATTAGCCAGATGGATAAACCAGAATTAGCCAGTTTCGGCCTAATGATCTGGAAGATGTGCATCATTTTTATACATGGAAGTCAAACTTTTTTGGCTTCATGCAACACTGAGCAATTTACATATGAAGGAACGTGGCCCCAACATTATACCCAGTTCTCTTTATACATCCATGGCAAAGTCTCTTCTACTTTCTTCTTGAACTGACATAAGATTGTTCACACATGGCTACAAATGGTTGTCACTCCACAACTTTTATTGCTAGGGTGTTTCCATGTGCTGTCAACTTGCATATTTCAGATCTGATTCAACTCCAATGTGTATGGATGGATTTGAAATGCTTATATTTTGAGTAAAGAATACGAAGAGGAGGAGTAATCCTGCTGCTATACATTGTGTACGTATAGAGCTTGAGGAATATTACCGAAGCTGACCAATCAGAACAGAGTCGGGGGAGTTAGGTTTAATAAGGAGTTCTTAACTGAAAATCATGCAGAGAAATTCAATTAGAGCCCCAAAATATAGACAAAGACTTGGAAATGCACAGAATATGTCCTCTTTAAGAAACAATATAAGACCATATAATTTGTTTTAAAAATAAAAAATAAAGAGAAAGCAACTAAAGCTGTTGGCAAATTGATTTAAAAAATCATTATGCTTTGTTTAAGCCTAAATTTTAGTCAAAGTCCTTCAGTGTCTCACCTCTGACAGCCAATTGGCTCTCTGCTGATTCTCCAGCTCCTGAGATGTTACACTTGTAGAGTCCTTCATCACACTTCTTAACACTGTTGATGATCATCTCCCCTGTAGAGCTGCTCCTGTTGAAGAGTCCATCTTTATAGAAATCAGCTGGGGGGTTGGCAGAAGTAGTTTTGGTTCTACAACGCAGAGTCACATTGTTTCCCTCCATCACAGGAAGAGCAGGACTCTCCAGAATCACAGAACCAGCTGAGCAACAAGTATGATATTAATTTAATTTTGAACATACATTTATGAAACAATCTTGTTGTTGTATTGTAAACATACCAGTGACAGTGATCTTGATGCTGTTGCTTTTCCTCCCCCCTGCAGCTTCACACCAGTATTCACCACTGTCCTCTGGATAAATATTTGTAATGTTGCAGGATGAGCTAGTATTAGCACATTTGGGTATTCCCTTTTTGACCTTATGTGCAATTTTCCATTCCGTTGAACCATCAGACTGGTTACAATGAAAATGTACAGACTCGTATTCAAAGAACTGCAGTCTGTTTGGTTCGATATGGAGAGCTGCATCTGAGATAAAGAAGAAGAAAGCCAGTTAAGACATTTAATTCATTCAAAACTACTGAAAAATGAGCATGAACTGCATATAATTGAATATTATCTGCTTCTAAAATGATCAAATAACAAAATTATTATATCTGTGCACAATAAGAAACACATTACAAAGACTTCTCAGCAAAATGTATTGTTTAAAATGGTAAATAATGTTCGGATCAATGAGGAACTAAGTCGTACTTACCATCTTTCTGAGCATATGAACAAGTCAGGCTCAACACAGCCACCACTGATGAGAAAAAATAGAAGAGACCGAGACAACATCATACAGACACTTTTTTTTGATAGCATCAATATACTTTGTATTGTTTCTGCTACATTGAGATGCTAAAATCGTTAATGCTGGAAATGTATGATTTTTTGTGATCTCCAAATATCAGCTCGACACAAAGCTAAATTAAAGCACAAAATGTTACTGTTAGGTCTATAACTACTTTTGATGGTCAGTTTGTCTAAAAACTCAAATTAATTCACTATAACCGGTACAGATACATACATTCTTCAGTGTTTTTCTACATGAATCTTCAAACAACTTTTTTATCCTTTTGATTATTCAAAATAGTCAAATGAAAGGGAGAAAAATTCAGTACTCACACAGTCTGATGCAGAGAGCTGTGCCCTCCATGTTGTCTTGCTGCGGACTGTGTGACCATCAGACTGTGTTACCATCAGACTGAGGTGTATTTTTGGCGGGAAACAGTCTCTTCCTGTCAGGCCTATTTCTGCTGTAAGTTTGTTTTTAACTTTTTGAGAGGCGGAGCTGCTCTTTTTGTAGAAATAGACTCAGTGGTTGAGTTTAATCAGTGGGTGGAGTCAAAGAACAAAGCAAACTTAGTTAAGAAAAGAACCTCGTGTTAAAATACATATGAAAGTTAATTTTTCTCGGTAACAGCGAGGTTTAAACAAGACTTAAGAGCTAGCAGCTCTTTGAAGCTGTACTTAGACAGTGGTGATGTGACATAAATGCTAACTTAAGCATGCTAACATTCGTACACTGACAATGTTAACATGCTGGCATTTAGCAGGTGTAATGTTTACCATCTTAGTCTAGTGTGATAGCATTCACCCCACATTTGAATGAAATGGTCAAAAACAAAAAAAAAGTGATAGCCTTAATGGCTGATGGAAAATGAATGAATAATGAATAATGTTGCTAAGGGAAGATTTGTGAAAGATATTTTGAAGCTTGAGATGCCACTCTGTGCACTGTCCTCCCTTCCTTATCTTAACTGTGGAAGGGAGGCCTCCACACAGCTGCAGCTTTTGTCCTGTCTAAGCCAACGCACTTACGTGACCCATTCTGAACTCTGTGTCTGTCTGTCCTGCTACATGCCTTATATGTACTTCCATCCTGTTTTCACTGTTTTTTTGCTAACCATGTAACTGACTAAAAAAAGGATAGAAAGACAGTATTTGAAATGCTATTGATAAGCTCAGGGCCATAGACATATTATATGACCCATCATTCATCCTTTGTCAAGTTTGTTCTACTATCTCTGTTTCCTGAATGATGCAGATGGATAGAGATCTAATAAAATAAATGTCAGTGGTGCCAGATGAAAACTCAGAGAATCAAAATGATTACAGTTCATCTTTTGGGGACCATAAATGTCCATACCAAATTTAATATACCAGTGCCACTTCCTCTGATGCCAATTAACCACATCAACTTTTAAGCAGTTTTACTCCATTACTTTACCTGAGCCTTTAGATACAGTATCACATATGAGAGTGTCATCCAGCCCTCTTGATGTGATACCAACAAAGATTTTATTGAAAGTAATGGGATCTGACAATTCTCTGTCTAATGGTTGTGTCCCTGATTATTTTAAAACTGCTTGTGTTCATTCATTACTAAAAAAAAGCCTGGTCTGGATCCCTACCAATGATCTTTTAATGGCTGCCGATGAGGGCATGTGCTCAGTGCTTGTACTTCTGGACCTTAGTGCAGCATTTGACAGTATTGATCACGGCAGACTGAGATTTTGGGGAGAATTATCTGACACAGTTTTAAATTGGTTTGACTCTGTGTCTCAGTTTACAATTATGTCTGTCTCTAAAATGTTCATGTGTCAAGTATGGTGTGCTCAGGGATCAGTTTTAGGACCAATTCTATATTCATTATATATGCTCCCTCTTGGACAGATCATCGAAAAGCATGGTGTTTCTTTTCATTGTTATGCCGATGATACACAGTTATATCTGCCTGTGAAACCCGCTGAGCCCCGATCTCTTAGTTCTCTCATTGTCTGCCTTAAGGACCTGAATAATTGGATGGTGAACAGTTTCCTACAGCTAAACTCTGATAAGAGATCATTGTCATTGGGTCCCAGCATTTGAGAGAACAAATCCTGCCATCTGCTGGTGCCATTTCGAATAACATCAAGACTGTTACAAAAAATCTCGGTGTGTGGTTTGATACCAATTTAAATTTTGATTTCATCATAGAAACATTGCCAAAATAAGACTAATTTTAACTTTTAATGACACTGAGACCATTTTACATGCTTTTATCTCTCAACAGTCTTTTTACCTGCCTGAGCCAAAAGTCTATAAATAGACTCCAGACTGTACAGAATTCAGCTGCCAGGCTTTTAAGCAGAACCAAGAGGCGGGATCATATTATACCTATTTTAGCATTGTTACACTGGCTCCCAGTATGTTTTAGGATAGGTTTTAAGACTTTATTGATTACTTTTAAAGCTCTTCATGGTCTTGCCCCCTGCTACAGGGGTTAATTTGCCACTAATTGAATAAGTTTAATCCTTCTTCTGTTTCATAGTTTCTATTGATTTCCAGTCTTGGGTTGTTTATTAATACTTTTGTTGTTGTGTTTGGGTGCCTGTGACTATATTTTTGTATCGATTACATTTATAATGATTGTGCAGTGTGTCTTTTTTTGTATAGTTGCCCAACTAATTGTGTCCTCCCTTCCTCTCTATTTGCTGAGAGCCAACGGTGGTGGTGGTGGTGGTGGTGGTGGTGTCCCGAATGGTGGTTTCCCTTCGTGTGCTGTGTGACCCTGGGTTTAGGTTTTTTTGCACGTCACCATTTCCTGTGTGTGTGTGTTACGTACAGTAACAGGAAGTGGGGTGTTCCTCGTTTTTTTGGATTTCCTTCCCCCCGATTGCCCCTCACTACTGGAAAGCCTCAGTCACTATAGAAGGGTTACCCATTAAGTCTTTTAAATCTCACGGTTTTAACTATTTTTATGAACATCAATCCAATAAAATTGGTAATTGTTTAACTTTGAACCACGTCTCCTGCCCTTCCTTTGTATAAAGTACCTGTGTGCCTTCTCATAATTGTTAATATACATTCAAAATTCCCGGGGTGAAACTCCCAGGGTGCTGTTGTCGGCTTCTTTCCGAAATGAATAAGGTTGAATCTAAGGACAATCACTTCCTCTTTCTGTGCTGTTTATTTGTGGTGACCTACTTTCTCTGAGAGAGAGCTGCTCTGAGAAAAACAATTATTATCTTACATCTTACACACGACGATGTTAAGTATAAGTCTACCTGTAAAAAAAATCAGTAACACTGTTAGCATGTTGATCTTAGCATTCAGCTCAACGCTCCATTTTTCTACCTTCAACCAAAATTCAGGAGAATTTATAGTGAAATCAAGAGGTGTAAATTACAAAATCCCTTCGCTGATCGAAATTGTTTTGTTCAGTTCAGTTAAAGATTCGTAGTCACTGCCTGGGTTGTTCTTTTTCTATTTTGAAATGAATCATGATATGACAAATGCACATCAGCTAGTGAAAGCACATCATTGTTCATACATAAATGATATTCAGCCCTAATTGTCTTCAGTTCATACAAACACTGTTAATAGGTCAGCAAGCAACTAAGAGAGAGATAGCACATATTGTTTCTTGGCTTTCACAGTCTTTTAATAATCTTTGAACACAAAAGTAAAGTTCTGTGTATCATGGCTGAGCTGACAACAGTGAGGAGCTTCAACATTTCAAAATGTAATGATTTGTACAATTCAAAGAAGTTTTGATGAAATGTGAGGTGAAATGGTTAGTTGTCAACTGTCATGTCAAACGGATGTATCTTGCAGTCGACCACAGCGCAGTACAGTATTTAGAATCTGCAGAAGTGGATCTGTTTTTGTAAAGCATCTTCACACTGGTGGTTTGAGTGTTTGACTGTAACAGCACTGTACCTCTTAAAAATAGACCCTGATGCTGAAGACCACAGATGAACATAGGAAATAACAAGTGCTCTGAGCATCACATTACCATTGTACATTTCTATACAAATCCACACAATGTTTATTGCATTTACACAGTTTGTTTATTTGTTTGTCAGTACATTTCTACAAGATTTATATTTTGCACACAACGCTCCAACTTCTAAAGTACAATATTTGAAAACAGAGGCAAATCTTAAGAAAATCAATACAAAGCTGTAATAACTTTTTCCTGTTGAAAACACAAACAGTTCCTGCTGCGTATCTTAGTCAGATGTCTCAGTACGCATACCTGGAAGACACACAGGTTAAAAACTGCGGTTAGAATGGTGAAAAAATAAACATATTTCAAGACATTCTTTTTGTGATTAATTCATTTAAATTGATTGTAAAATCGATATTATCGCATGCTACTTTAAAGGGCAACTGTGTGACTAGCCATTCATACGTGCAATCATGAATGCACAAACATCACTGGTTGTACTTTAAATTCCCTTCTTGCTGTCGGAGAGTGGAACTACAACACAATGGTAGAATTAACAACATTTCAGGTGTGATCACTTTGAATTTTACCTCCAAATAAAGCGGTGTAGAAAATCTGATTAAACTCTTGTATGAGAAATTGTCTTATAATTGATAGACATTATGTCCAAAAGAATGTCACAGCATTTTGAGTAAAGTTGATTAAATTGATTATTAAAAGATGTGGGTTAATTTCCATAATGACAACATACTAAATTTAGCAACACATACTGTAGTTGGTGGTACTTACCTGTCTGTACAGGGTACAATGGATAAAAACATGTCAGAATAAAGAAAACAGAAACATATAGTATATTGTATGAATACTTCACATTTCTGAAATCTACAGGGGGAATGACATTCATTCATCTAATCAAGAGGTTTCTTTATACCTTCTGCACTGCTCCCTAAAGTGAAACAGTCCCACCACAACCAGCACCAGAACCACCAATAAAATGGTACCAACAATCCGCAGCATGTTGTAACCATAAGAGCAGCATTCATCAGGATGTGTGACCTTTTCAAATGCTGGAAAGATGAGAGAAGTATGTGCTGTTACAATGTGACAAATCAACCTCTGTGTAAGAAAACTTTAAAATGTGTTTTTTTTTAATGTTTTGGATGTGAAGCAAGTCCAAGTGTGGCAGCCAGTTTAGTCCTTTTCATGCAAAACACTGCCAAATATTTTTACATGTCACGTCACTCATACCTGCTAAGAAAATTAAAAATCAATTACCATACTAGTTTGCATTTGATTGCCTTCTTACTGTAAAGTAACACTTCGGCTAAGTAGTAAAAAAAGAATCCTTGACATAGACAAGGTATATAACAACATCTAAATGTAAAAAAGAAAATTGGTTTACACTGCTGTGTCTCACGTCTGACAGTCAGCCAGCTCTCTGCTGATTCTTCAGCTTTAGCCACGTTGCACTTGTAGAGGCCTTCATCAGACTCGGAGACGTTGCGGACGGTCATACTTCCTGGAGTGTTGCTCTTGATAAGGAAGCCATCTTTATAAAAATCAGCTGTAATGTTGGAGGTCTTCCTTGCTCTGCAGCATAGAGTCACAGCCTCTCCCTCTATCACAGGATGGATCGGTATCTCCAGGATCACATTTCCAGCTGATCCACATATCATAATGATTATTTTCACGTCATTACCATGTCAAAATATTTTGTTAGTGTTTTCAGAAACTAACCATACAAACTATAAGTTTCTAGACATACCTGTGACAGTGATGTTGACAGTGTTACTTCTGTTCATTCCTCCAGCTTCACACCAGTATTCTCCACTGTCTGCGGAAAAGGCAGGTTTAATGGTGCAGGGTCCCGTTGATGTCTCCAAGCTAGAGGCACATATCGTATCAACTGCCATGATCTTCTTCATCACTCTCCATCCAGTCAGTCCATTTAGTCCCTCACAGCTAAAAACAACAGAGTCGTATTCAAAGTGCTGTTGTCTGTTTGGAACAACATGAGGGAAGACCACATCTGTAACAGAGGTACAGAGAATGAGCTAGACTTAATTGAGAAATCTATGTACATTAAATATCTGAAAATATGCAAAGTACAAAACTATAAATATAAATGTGTCTGATGCTTGTTTTATGACACAAAAATGTGTTGTTTGTTCAACACACCTCCATACCAAGATGACAGAATTTCCAGTGATTCACCAAAACAACATATGAATGTTTTCAGAGTCCTCTAGAGCATGGCCTGAAATTTAAAACCTGTACTGTTGTTCTACTTGTGTTTGTTAACCTCCTAGAGACTTCTATCTTCCCATCGACAAGTTAGTCCACCCCAAATGAGGTCTGAACCAAGTGCTGACATTTTCTGGCTCAGATAAAGTTCTTTGGGTTTGGAAATAGCGAGAAGTTCTTCATATATACAGTAGAATTACACAAAGATATGATTTGTTTGTGTATATCATAGCAATCCATTATCTAGTTGCTACGTACCAGCTTTTTGGGAACAAGTGAGGTGAATCGGCGCAAAAGTCAGCATCAATGCCTTCATTACTAAAGACATAGAAGGAAGAGAGCGCACATGCATTAGGTTGCATTCATGTTTAAATAAAATAAAATAGATTCATATCAGTTGGTATCATCATCCAAAAAGTAAATGTCTGTGCTTTGAGTTGTCTAAATGTAACCATAAAAAGCAAATATCATTTTGTACAATCATTTTACAGCTTTGCATAATGATGTTAATTAAAATGTTTGACTGTTTAATGTACATAATTCCCAAAGACACTATTTTAATCCACTTCACCAGGAACTTTCATAGGGAAATATTTACTTAATTAATTATTTTGATGCTGTGAAACATTATCACATTTAACAAGTTATCTGCGGCAGAATATATAAATTAATAGTTTTGGTAGCTACAAATAGAGAGACTCAGTACTCACACAGTCTGATGCAGAGAGCTGTAACCTCCATGATGTCTTGCTGCTGACTGCCTGAATGTAAGACTGAATACGAGCTGGGTTGTACTGTAGACGAGAACTTTCTGTTTGTATGCAGGTTATTTCTTGTAACTGAGGCAGCAGCTGGTTTGAGGTTTCTGTGAGGGAGGGAGAGAGTGGCTTTAGTGAAAAAAAAAAAGTTAAACAGCTTGAGGCACACTTCATTGTTAATGAAATAATACTTTACATTACAGTATTTTTTAAAAGTATATTATTTATCTCTTTCTCAGAAAGACTTCAAGCAACAAAAAACTTACAGTTAATAGTCAGCATGGATCTACATGACTATAATGTCTACCTTCCAAATAGACAATAAGAAAAAGTAGCATAATTCTTTGATGAATGCATAGTATCGAGTGATGTTTTCATTAGGTTTTTGCCCACTTGTCAAATAAATCATTTACATCTTCATCCCACTTTGATTTAAACACTTTTTTGTTAACTCTTCATTGTTAATGATATTATATTCATTTAGGTTTACTTATAATATTTATGGACATACCATTAGTATGCTAATGGGTTTCCTCTTGTTGCAGGAATAAACTGGGCAAGTCTGTTCTATTAGATACCATGTATGCAATTGATGACAGTTGTCCATAAATACTTTTTGTACAGTATAAAACATACATTCACTCACTTGCCTTCAGCAGTAAAACAGCTCATTCTATCAATATGCGGGAGACTCCTGGAACTTCCGGGAGAGTTGGGATGTCTGTAATGACCATAGACTGTATATAAGAAATGGACGTAAAATCCGTGACATCACTCATTGGTTTGTGGACTGCTGGTTGGAGGCCAATAGTATCGGATCTGAGCAGCGCCATCTTGAAAACTTCCAGTGCATGCCGGGAAAAATAAAAACACGGATTCTACTTATATGGGCATCAGGAGGGGCATGAGGCGCCCTCCTGAACCTGTGAACCAATCAACCTGTCAATCACGACGTAGCCACGCCCTAATGCATACCCTGCTTTATCGTCACATATAAAATCAGGGAGGCCAAAATGTCCCAAATGAACATCATACTGCATTGAAAAAGGCTTTAAACTAGCGATTGAGACCATAAACACATTTTGAAAACGTTTACTGAGGTTAGAAATCAAGTGAGAAGTTGGTGAATTCTCCATTGACTTGTATAGAGACGGAAGTCCTTTTGACACCAAAACGGTCACCCCCTGGTGGCCTTTTGATAGAATGCAGTTTTAAGTTACTTCCGTGTTGGCCTCATTTCAGAGGACCGGAACTCCCCGCCTGGTAATGACACATTGGTTTAAGTGTCATAACTTCCTTGTTGTGATGTATGTGCTGCTGTAGTATTTGGCTGGTTATTGTAAATAACCAGCCAAATATTCTAAATTTAAATTTAAGTAGCTCATTAATACAAAAGCAGGATGAATATATGATACCCCAATATAATCAGCCAGTGTAGGTGTTGGATTAATATTTCACTTGTTTAGCCTCTCCGTCTCCGGGTTAAAGTACATTTTACAGTTTTATGATTGGACCTTGCAGCTAATTTCCACTGAGGCAACTCTTTGAACAGGTACGTTTTTCATAAAAATCTTTAGGTTTTAATTACCTGTTGACTGATAGAATTGCACAGTCTGCAAAACGATCTAATGTTCTGTAGAAAAAACATTTCATTGCGAAGTATGTTGCCTCTGAGCTTTCAGTTGTTACAGTCAACAAGTGGTTACTTTACAGACGAGAACATACTTAAATACACTGAAGAAAAGCTGTATCTTATTAGTTTTGTATGTTTTGTATTCATTACCTTTGTATATGTTATACTGAAAGGCAAGGCATCCACAATTTTCCATGGCAACTGCTCTTAAAAGTGCCCTCATGTTTGTGTATGAACATGGAAACGAAAAATGGCAGAGAATGGAAATAGTGGAAGGGGGGAGGTTGTTGTTGCTTGTATAGCGATGAATATTTACAATGGAGAACCAGCTAAAACAAGTTAGGTTAATCAGACACCAATCATTGCATTTCTGTCTTGTTTTTTGTTTTGAAACACTGTCCTGTTGGTTAGGTTATAACAATACCTCTGCTTTGTTTACAAGCACCTGCCATTTTGAAAATCTGCTGCATGTTACCTTCCTTTTGCATTTGAGTATCCTTATTTAATGGACCAGTATGTGAGATTTAGTGGCATCTAACTGAATGGGTTTGGCAGAAAGGGAATATAATTATTTTAATTATGTTTTAATTAATGTATATGTGTGCATTTTTATTTTTACTCTATCATGATAAACTTTGGATTGAAACTTTTTGAGCCTCTTTACAATGATCAATACAGCCTCATACAGCTGCTATCTTATCTGTGGACTCCTCGTCTTGTTAAACTGTGCAGGTTCCATCAGCTTTACAGAGCTTTACAGCATATATCAGCTTATTGTTTTGGTTTTCTGGCTTGAAATATGATTGTTTTGAATCACTCTCACAACATTCATCAATGTTTTTTCTCTGGCCTCTGTGGGAAACAGTTTCTAGCAAGATAAACAAAAAAAAAAGACTGGGCTCTGTTGGAATGTTTGGGTCATTTGCACAATATATTTGATCTAACTTTGTGTTTGTGATTTTGTTTTGTTACATGTTTAAATTCAGCACTCAAAGATGATTCACCTAAAGGGTGACCTGCCCTTTAAAACTCAGCTCAGTGATCTAAGTGCTTTGGCTGTTCTTCACACTGCTGTTCTCCTCCTCCTCACACACTCTTGTGGAGGTAAGCTACACACAACTTTTTGAAACTGTAAAAAAAACCTACAATAACTTCACTCTTTTTAGCCAGAGTGGAAAACACAGAGGAATTAAACATAAAGATCTAATCCATAAACAGACACACACAAAAAAAACATGTATTTCACAATCAACATTTTTTGGATGACATTACACAAAGCAGTTTTACAGGACATAAAAAAACATCTTTCTTCCAAAAGGTCAGCATCGCGTGATTGGTGCACGTCAGCCAATAGTGGCAATGGCTGGTGATGACGTCATTTTACCATGCCACGTCGAACCTGCCAAGGATGTTGTATCTATAGCTGTGGAGTGGGCGAGACCTGAACTGAAGCCCAGATTTGTCCATGTCAGACGAGACGGTGTGGAACTTCTGATGGATCAGAATCCATCCTACTTTGGGAGAACGTTAATGTCCATCAACAAACTGAAATGTGGAGACATGTCATTAAAACTTTCCAAAGTGAAACTCTCTGATGAGGGAACTTACAGATGCTTCATCCCAGAACTGCAAAGAGACTCAACTGTTCAGCTTCTTGTTGGTAAGTGGATGTTGATCAATTTGGATTATCATTTTTCACTGCAGCACTTGTTTCAATGATCTAATTCAATAAGATAAGTAAAGCAGAGTTGTGATGTTTATCATCACCTATTTATAGGAGTTGTGTCCTCCCCGAGCATCAGCATTACCAAAGATATGAGTGGAGCAGCAGTGTTTGAGTGTGAGTCTAAAGGCTGGTATCCAGAGCCTGAGGTGTTCTGGCTGGATGGTGAGGGAAACATCCTCTCTGCTGGACCTACAGAGACAGTCAAAGGCCCTGATGGTCTCTATACTGTCAACAGCATCGTGACTGTGGAGGAGAGTCATAGCAATAGCTTCACCTGTAGAGTCCAACAGAACAACATCAACCACACACGACACACCCACATCCATGTTGCAGGTAGAGATAAATAATAAAATCAAGATTTTCTTTTTGTCATAGTGTCGAACAGTAAATGTAATGTTTTGTTCTTTTTAAAAAAATCATTTCAGATAATGTCTTCATGGTTCCATCTTGGGATCCTGTTCGTGTCAGCATTACCCTAGGTGTTTACTTAATGGGTTGTCTGGTGGTTGTCTTCCTTGTCTGGAAATACCGATGCAACCGTAAGTCACAAATTAATTTAAAATATCCTTTTAATGGTAATTTATTGTCACAGCTTATTAATAGTAGTAATATTACAGTTAAAGCCTAACTCAATTTGTATCACTGCATTTCTGTTGAGCTTCTGTGTTTTGTCATTCATACAGAGCAACAGTCTTTGTGTAAAGAAAACATAAACACAGACAGAAAACAAGGACAAGTAACGGACAAATTGAAGGACCTGAAGAAAGATCTTAAAAACCAGAAACAGACTATAGACTCCCTGCTTCAGGAGATGAAGAACCAGATAGATGAGAACAAGAAGAAGCTGGACAACCCCTCCGCATTTGACAGAGAGAGAAAACAGAAGAAGCGTGAAAGGGCCAAAGAGGCTCTAGAGAATAGAAAGACAGAATATGAGGACCTGTTAAAGATCACTGAGAGACTACTGGAGACTACAAAGGATATGATTGGACAATGAAAGCAATGAAGCCCAGATCTGTAATATCCAAGGATCCAACACAACATAAACCACATGGTCAAAACATCTTTCTTTCATCTCAAAAATATGACTGAATCCCCATCCCACAACGCATCCAATTCAAAATCCTCCTCGTAAAATACAAAGTTTTTCTACAAATTGGAACCTTCCTACCTGACCAAACTTCTTTATCATCACACTCTCTTGCTCAGCCATTTAATAACCTGCTTTCCCTCGACCAAAAGACCAAACTATTACTACTACAAACTATTACTACTAATTTACTGCAAGACCCTGATGTATTATTTACTTACAGGGTTGAAATAGTTAGAAAAGTGCAAATGTTCTGCAGTTCTGAGCTGAGATTATCCAGCATCTCAATTTAGGCAATAAAAGAATAAAAGCAGAATGTTTGCACTGTAAATTACTTAAGATGTACACTGATTTCTGACTGACTCTTACAACTGATAGCTCTGATAACTCTTAAATGCTGCCTGTAATTAATATGTAATGTTTTGATAATGAACTTTTGTATTTACACTTTTGTCTTTACTTTCTCTGTATATGTGCTTGAAATGCACCTAATTTCAAATATTCATTGAGACATTTGTGTGTGTGTACTTGTATTACTAACACTGTGAGGAAAAAAAATGTCCCCATAACTTTTTGTTTGACTGTGGAGAAGAGCAACAGCTTCACCTGTATAGTCCCACAGAACATCAACCAGACCATAGAGCTCCACATTATTGTTCCAGGAAACATATTTTGTCTATTTCATGTGGAATGGAAACTATTTCATGTGAATATGAATATGATTTTTTTTAAATGCCAAAAACTGCTTTGCTGTGTTTCAGTGTATTATTTTATTTAACTTGATATAATAATACAAAATTGTGGGGAAAAAACAAAACATCATGCTTGAAATTCAAATTAAATTACTTAATTAATTTACTTTACTGTCTGATGGACATAAGCAACAGAAAGAAGCACAGAAAGGGAGACATTTTTATTAATGTTTTTATTAAGTAAAAGTACAAAAGTATTAGCAGAAAAATTCACTTGCAGACTTTTATCATACATGACATGACATATTACTCCTGCATAAAATCTGGGAAGGTGCTGGGCCCAGGAGGGGGTAAAAGATGGATGGGCGTCTAGACCCAGTTACACATTTTTAAGTTTTTTCTTGATGGTACTGATATTAACAATGTATAAAAATACAAACATAAACATTTCGATTCAGCTATTGTAATTAAGACTTCAAGGCCATTGTGAGTGGTTTGAATTTTCTTTGCATCATCAAGGTATAACAAGTAAAGGAGTATGTAGAAGATGCAACATGACATTAAACAGCTGTTAAGTGTCAAATAAACCCTCATCCGGGTAACCAGCAAAAAATGATAATAATTTTTCATTAGTCAATTCTCCATCCATTGAATTGTGATACTTCAGTCAGTCTGTGATGGTTTACTGGAGATACATATGGGAAATCTGGGTGGGGCAACTGTAACTGTAACTACTTCCTGTCACTGTGCTCTTTCCATTTGTGGCCTTTTATGGTTTTATTATCATCATGAATACAATATCCTAACAATGAAAACATAGGAAAAAACATAATAAGCATATCTCCTTTACTATTACACAAAAAATGTCTACCATGAGCAGGTAGGTGAAAATATTATTTGTCACACATTAACGTAATTGACTGTCTGATAGTAGCAATCCTCTTTTGGGTTGGTAGCTGCCGTGGGAACTTGTGTTGCTGAGCAGCTGGGTAATCCTGGGCCTGCTTTACAGACAAATTAAATTAAATTAACTTAAATATATTTAAAGCTTCTTGATTGCAACTTTTTTAGCTGTTGAAGGGTGACAATGAATGAGTCAGATTCTGAACCACAGTGGGACTCTGGACCAGACAGCAACTGTTCAGTCACATTTTTTTAGAAAATTGCATTTCCCAACATTACAATCTCTGTGCTGTTTCGGAGCCATCATCAAACTACCATGAATAAACTTCTGGCTGTTAAATTTACATATGTTGTGTATATAAGTACTCTATTGAATATCTGTAAAATGTGCACTAGTCCCAGGTTCCTAAAACACCAAGCAGTCAGATTCCAAGAAAAAAAACCCAGCCATGGCCACTTTAAGTTAAGCATTGCTGCTTTTTGTGTTTTGTTTGTTTAGTTTTCTACACTCTGATAAAAACATATTTTAGTGACCTGCCATCCAAGCAGTTTACAGATTTTGCCACTGTAGCAAGAGTCAAAACAGATCGGACTCCTGTTAAGCAGTATTATTTTTTTTATGATCGACTTGATTGTTTGTCAAGTCTCACTCTGAGGCCAGATGCATAAAACTGTGTTCGCACAGAGACAGAAATAAGCATATGCATTATTTTTTGGAGAATTATAAAGCAGTGCCTACTCATGGTTCTGTTTTTATATTTATAAATGGTTGAAGATGCCCTTAACCAGCTCCAGTCCTCAGACCTGTCAATTAAACAAACAGTAAGGAAGAAGTGTGGTGAGATTCTCCAACAGAAGAATAGCTGTCATAACCTACAGGTGTGGGTAGTTATTTTTAGGATTCATATCAATAATACATATACTACCTATAAACCAGGAAGTGATACCTCATCATTTTTGAAATATCAGATGTTATCAAGGGTTAATTTGTAGCACTAATAACAAAACAGACTTTTTTGACCATCTAGGTTGTTTGTGTCCTGATTAAAGCTGCAGTCTGTAACAATTTTTTTTTGTATTTGCCAGAATTGTCATTATGATCTGACAGAAGAATAACATACAGATAAACTGTGACAAAAAACTGTCTCATTACGACCACCCAGTGGTTACGACCACCCAGTGGTCGTAATGTGATTTGCAAGAATCCACTGCTCCCGAATGAAAACAACCAATCAGATCCCGGAGCAGTGTCAATGACGCTGGTACACACGCTGCCTGCTGCCCCCCACACTTCCCTGCACAGCGCATACTCTCACTCAACAGCGCCCCTCCCCTGTGCAGTGTCTGCTTTGGTCTTACTCAGGCATACAGGCTTCCTCTCTTACTGTGAGGACGAGCCTTCATGCACGTGCAGCGTGCACGGCAGGTTGCTCCTCGGGGAGGGACTTTGAAGGCAGAGCAGCGCAGCAGAGAGGAAGAAGGAGGGACCTGGTGGTTGTACTTGCTAAGTCCAGTTTTTTTCTCACAACTACATACTGCAGCTTTAAGGATAGCAAAATGATGTTGACTATGTAAAATATAAAATTATAAAATTGATCACACGTAAATATTGTGTTTATAAATACACCTTTGACTGGCATTTAAACAATGTTTTCAATTTCCACCTCCACCTCATCATATAACCCGTGGCCAGTCTTAAAAAAAAGATGTAAAAAATGTATGTATCTGGCCCCAGATGTTGTATAGTTATAAGCAAGGATGCATTCTTATCCAGTACTCATGAGAATGAATAATATCTGATTGTGTCTTATCGCTAAACTGATTATTTTTTTAATAAAAAATGTCAGAATGAACAATAGCTTTGGCAATTTGATCTTGACAAACATGAATGCGTGAATATTAGTGCATATTAGTAAAATCTTTTACTTGAATTTTATATTAGCTGTTGCCCTTTTCCATACATTTAGCATTTGTTGTAATGTCATGTGCATCTAGAACAAGTTGTATCTGTAAGTAAATTAGGTTCTAAATGTACTTCATGGGTCTTCCGATAACTAGTCTGGCCCATAGTTTATTTATTAAGCACTGACCTACAAACCTATTCACTCTGAGGCTGCAAGGTTGTTTAGAGCAGTATTTTTACAGTGGTGGTGGTATATGTAACTCAGACAGCCTCCCCTCAAAGTGTAAGTTCATATGACACAAGCGCTGCTAAATTGAGAAGCGAGGGGCCCATCTATGTGTTTCTGTTTGTGGGTTTCTCGTGTGGGTTTTGTCTGAGGCACTAACAAAAGAATCCCTAACTATCTCTAGGCCTACAACCTCCAGCAACATATGCAGTATAATCCTATAAATGTCTGTATGGCCATTCGGTTTGTTTTTTCGATTTTCTAGTTATGACATCCAAGCAACAACTGTTCACAAGCACTGCTGAAAGCTTTAAACTGAAGCGAGGTCATCTGTAATAGTGGTAGCACTTTTCATTTAGTAGGAATTTTACTTGATTAAAGGTGTTGCATGTTTTGTTGCGATCTGTGTTAGTAAGATTTAATTAATTTACCTGTATCCCTCATGGGTCTTGTGATAAAAGCATAAATTGCCTGTGTTGCTGCTGGTTGAGCCTGTGTTGCTGCTGGTTGAGCCTGTGTTGCTGCTGGTTGAGCCTGTGTTGCTGCTGGTTCAGCCTGTTGATACACTGAAACATAGATAGATAGATAGATAGATAGATAGATAGACAGATAGATAGATAGATCATTTATTAATCCATGAAGCCTCCCCTCAAGGTGTAAGTTCATATGACACAAGCGCTGCTAAATGGTGAAGCGAGGGGCCCATCTATGTGTTTCTGTTTGTGGGTTTCTCGTGTGGGTTTTGTCTGAGGCACTAACAAAAGAAGTGGTAGCACTTCTTCATTTAGTACAATTGTAACTTGATTAAATGTGTTGCATGTTTTGTTGCAACCTGTGTTTGTCAGATTCAAGTAATTTACCTGTATCTCTCATGGGTATTGTGATAACAGCATATGTTGCCTGCGTTGCTGTTGGTTTAGCCTGTGTTGCTGCTAAGTCCAGTACATAGACTATTATTCAGCTTGGTCCTTTATTATGGCATGACCTATTGTACACCTCCAAAATACAAATACACAAAAATATAATATCCCTTCTTTGCTCCAGACTGATAGGAATTATAAGGCAGCATTCCGATTTACCAGCAAACGTTGTTGGCCAATTACATACATGCAAGTGCATATTCCTAGTGGATTACTTTGACACAAGAATGCTGTATTTCCTTCTTACCTCATGATCATCGTGAGGGAAAAAACTACAACAGTGTTTTTGGTAACACTTTACTTGAAGGTATGGTCATAAGAGTATGAACGTGTTTTTTGACTGTCAGTAAGTGTCATTCGGTTTTTGTAATCATACGTTGACATTGTTTGGGATGTCCTTATTATGACAACTTGACATTAAATTTGTTTGTGATGTCCTTCTCTCTCTCTCTTCATCTTGACATTAATCAAGACAACCCAAACAATGTCAACTTGTCATTACAGAAACTGAATGACACTTAATGACATTGACATAATGTTTATGGCTGTGTCATGTCACTCTTATGACAACACCTTCAAGTAAAGTGTTACCGTGTTTTTCCATCTGATAAGCCTTTAAAAATACATGAATCTGTAATTCAAACTGGATTTCCTGAATTGTATTTTACTGTTTCATTGGTAACTTAGACACACATACACCACCGCCAACACAGCAGCCAAATTCCTACAGCTGCTTGAGGGCACTGTCACTTGAGAGTTAACATATATGCTGAAATAACAGATACTGTCCTTTTTCTTGGGAGGACAGTCTAGATAAGTGGTGTTATAGGTCTTATATGCTTGAAATGAATACATAAATCTATTGGCAGTACTTCATGGGACCTAACCCCTCCGACCTAAATATCCTGTGAGGCCAGGAACCATTTTGTCTACATCTGGAAGCCTGTCTGTGTTATTTCAAATATGTACATAGTTTGTCTGATGGAAAATATGTCTACATCTTGGAATGCCTGGGTTTTAAAACAGGTATCAGAATGAATATGGAATTAGTCAATGTTCTCACCTAATACCTATAATTTCCTTAGTGGCAAAATACTAATCCACAGTTATGCTGAAATGAGGCTACTGTTCTCACCTGTTTGTGGAAAAGAAGATGACTCGACAGAGGAAGGAGAGGTTGGGCTACCTGTTGCTAAAAAACAACAACAACAACAAAACAAAAAAACACTGTGAAATAGTTTCTAATGTGCAGGAATTGGGTTCCTGCCATTTGTGTTGTTCTACATACAACTTTGTTTCACTGATTTGAGAATCTGTTCTTTTTAATTTTCTGTACCTGTGATGATTGTTTGATGTTTCTTACATCGAAGTAGTCCCACTAACAGCAGCACGGCCACCAACCCAACAGTGACACCAATGAAGAGCAGCAGAGAGACAAGAGGGGATTTCTGCAGCTCCTCATGAGCTGCAGAAAGGATAAAATATTCAATGTAATATTTATGTAATACTTAAAATGAAACATATTCTACACAGTTATTGTTTCCATTGCTGTATCAAGCTTTAAAATATGGAACTTGGTAAGTAAGGTCATCTGTAAAAACACCAAATCCTTTTGATTAACTGTTGTGTCTCACCTGTGACAGTCACCCAGCTCGCTGATGATTCACCAAAGTCAGAGATGCTACATTTGTAGTACCCTGCATTAGACTTGGACAGATTGTGAAAGCTCATCTCTCCCGTAGAGCTGCTCCCCATGAAGTTGTCATCTTTATAGAACTTAGCAGTGAGATTGAAGGTTTTCTTGTTTCTACAGCGCAGAGTCATATTTTTTCCCTCCACCACAGGAAGAACCGGACTCTCCAGGATCACAGAACCAGCTGAACAACGAGGGCAATTGGAAATAATATGTGTTAAGAATTGTTTTATATTTAAAGTATTTTTACATATAAATCTTTCTTTCATGTACAATAGAAAACACGTTATCAGTCATGCTACATCTTGAACAAAGTTGGCTGATATGGTAGATTAGGTAAAGCTCAGAAGTGCCAAAACATGTTACATTTTTGGGGCTTTTACTATATACATACCAGTGACAGTGATGTTGATGGTATTGCTTTTCTTTCCACCTATTTCACACCAGTATTCTCCACTGTCAGCATGTGGGTAGGCAGTTGAAATTTCACAGGGCCCTGTTGATTTCTGCCAGTTCGAAGCACATATTATTGGACTTTCTTTGATCTTTCTCATTACTCTCCATCCATTCAATCCAGCCAACCCTTCACAGCTGACAATGATGGGCTCGTGTTTAAAGTGCTGTTGTCTATTTGGAACAACCTGAGGAAACCCTAAATCTAAGGCAGAGAATAAGAGAATGAAATATATTAAACCAGATCAGTTATTTTTTGAAATTAATATAAATCTTAAAAATCTTATTACTTAATTAATACAAAGTTTTAAAAAGTTTTTGAACTGTGACAGTACTCACTAGAATAACTGAGTTGGAGATGTGAAACCAGCAGCAACAACACATTCATCACTGCACAGACAAAAGAAGAAAGTTGAACATATTGTGAGCTTATCAGTGATGAATATTCCATTATTATACATTATAATAACTGTGCTTTTACATCATTGTGCCAGGTGCCATAGAGAACTATAATATTGCATCAATACTTTTTTGATAATTAATAACGCGTTACAAATGAAAAACTTTTCAGATACATGTGTTCATCAGAATGATTCACTCAGTAACTTTTTGCAAACATTTGAGAAATGTATCGACAAACAGGTTCAGTACTCACCCAGTCTGATGCAGAGAGCTGTGACCTCCATGATGTCTTGCTGCGGATCATCTGAGCACCAGACTGAATGTAAGATATAATATAGGTCAGTGCTGCCTCTTCCTGTGTCAGTTCAGACCGTAGTAACAATTCAATCTCAGCAGGTGGCAGCAGAGAGCTTTATAAAACAATGTACCTTTAAGCACCATTCAAATATTCAGAATGCTGACTTTTATAGTTTTATCATCTATTAAAACTTTCAGGACACTGGAGCTGGTGTCCCAATAATATACATAGACCTGTAGAGAAACTAATAATACAAATATGTATTATTAATAATAACTCTTAACAATTACCATTGCAATTATCATTGTTAGAAATCCATGCAGTTTATTGTATGGGGGTTATTTTCTTTCAGTGTCACCCATATCTTTTCTTTGTGTCGCTGTCACACTCACTCACTCACTCACTCACTCACTCACTCACTCACTCACTCACTCACTCACTCACTCACTCACTCACTCACTCACTCACAACCAAGTAATAAAAGTCCTTTCCATTCTGCCCTCTGCAGTAAATCAGTGTAGTATTACAATGTTCAAATAGCCAGTTCAAATAAGACACCTGTTCTTATTATTCATGTTTTCTGCTGAGACAACTTCTTTCCTACACCAACTTGTAGAATAATGATTGCTTTTGTATTTTGAAGTAGTACAAAAGGCAGCAGGTCCAAAGTGCAACTTCAAGTGATAAAATGCAGGCAGGTCAAAAACATTTCAATGAAAACGAAAGTACCTACCCTAACCCACACACACACACACACACACACACACACACACATTCATTGTAAATAATTGACAAATTGTGATCACGTGATTACAGAGGGCGTGGTTTAAAATAAACTTGGAGTTTTCAGAGGCTGTAATTGTTCAGACTTTGACTGTGCAGCAAACTTTCCGTTGAGGTGAGGTGACACACTGACACACACAACAGGTATGTAGCGTTTTACATGAAACATTTACGTTTTAACAGATTATTTTAGTGATATGTGTTTTACATAGCATATTGAAAATGTTGGTATGTGCTTTTACAGCTTGTTTCTAGATTAAAAACCAAACTGCAATCACTGCAACCTTCTGCCATCTTGTTTCATATATTTATGGCTCTTTATAGCACCAATCGGTTGGTTGTAGCACACACAATGAGGTCAACGTCTTTTGTTAAATTTCATTTTATGAGAATTATGGGTATTACAGAAAATCAAGAGCGATTTACGAAAATATGAATTATAATTGATGAATGATTGTATTTTGAATTAAATGATTGAATAAAATGAGAATAAAAGAAAGGAAATGCATCAAAAGCACAAGAAATTAAAGTTGTTTGGATTTTACCTAAGCTTTTTACTGCTTTGTATTTTCACGTTTGTCATTTTGGAGATCAACTTGGTCCAAACTTTCCTTTTCTTTTAATTGCAGTTTCTTATTTATCATAAGTTATGTTAAGTTGCAGTATCAAACGTGCGGTCATTAAAAGGCTTGAAGGGATTTGAGCAATTACAAGGTCTTAAGAATGCTCAACAAGCTTTCCCTTAGAGTGAATAGAGAGACACTGTATTTTAGATTTAACTGGTCTCACATATTTTACCATTGACTTTGACCATTTTTATTTTCAGGACGTCACAATGCTTGACATGAAGGACAGACTCTTCCTGAAACCTAAACTTTGTGACTTGGGGGCCTTGGTCTTGCATCACACTGTTGTCCTGCTACTCCTAACATACTCTTGCAGAGGTATGTTGCACATAAGATAAATGATAAAAGCCTTTGTGTGTATGTAAATTAAAAAAGGTCATAATCAGACTTTTCCTATCATAACGTTCCTAACATTGCAGACAGTTACATAAATGAACTAAACAAGAGTCTAGCTGAGTCCATTTCATTTTTTCTGCAAAATGTCAATATTAATTTATGTTTAATGCCTATTTTAACATTCTATAATATCTGCAAATAACAGCTAAATTATGGTTAAGATCTTTTGAACACTGGGAAGGATTTATTAGGCTAAATGTTTTTTTGGAAATTGAAATTATTCAACTCATATTAAACCTCACACTCAGGACTCTTCAACCAAATTGTGTCAAATTATGTAATTATGTACAGATGTGTTTTAAAAAGTTTTTCTTTACTGACAGACAGACTCTCCCAAACTTGAATTTGATCTCTGATAAGGGTTAATTGGGGAAATAACATCATGAAAAAACAAAAAAAATCTTCCTAATAAATGGAACAAATATATCCACGTCAATGTAGAAAGATTTCAATGAGTCGACACTGACTGATACTAAGAAAACATGAATGATGAAGTAGTATGAAAAGAAAAATAAGTACAGATTAAAAAACAACTTGTTTTTTCCTCAGGTCAGCAGCACCTGATTGGCCCAACTCAGCCAATAGTGGCAATGGTTGGTGATGATATAGTCTTGCCATGTTACCTGGAACCTTGTGTGGATGCTTCTGCCATGACAGTGGAGTGGGAAAGATCTGACCTGAAGCAGATCATCTATTTGATGCGAGACAATGTGGAAATTCCAATTGAGCAGAATTCATTGTACGAAAGCAGAACGTCACTGTCTACCAACAAACTGAAGTGTGGAGACATTTCACTGAAACTCTCCAAAGTGAAACTCTCTGATGCAGGGACGTACAAATGCGTCATTCCCAACTTGGATACATCTGTGGCCGAGGTCATTGTGGGTAAGTTGGCATTAATACATTGTGTACTTAATAAAAAACAGACTGTAACTATGCAAGGAAAGGCATAAATCCGTTACAGTTTTATATAGTATATATATAGTCATATATTATGAGAATCAGAGATTTTACAGGACTGAAATATGACTGAAACATTTTTGTTATGAAGATATTTCAATAAGACTTTGGTACCTACAGAGGAATAAGGAGTGAAAGCAAGAAAAAGGTTATTTTGGTGTTTTTAAGAACTTAGACATCAGGATGGCAGACAGTGCACTAAATCTGATGCCAGCAGAGGCTTACACTCTACTGATCACAAGGTTATGTTGAATTGTATGTTCAAGTTTAGAACTAATTTTCCCTAAGCTCAAAACTAAATGACAGATAACAGGATGAACACCACATGAGCATTTGGCCTAACCAGAAAGGAACTACAGCAGTTAGGTTTACCATAAGGTTTCTTTGGCAGGCCAGAGGCATACATGAGCTGGCATGAAGGGCATTTGGGCCAACCACAGGGGCAATGGCATTGTTTAGCAAAGGTGCCCTTTGACAACTATTAGGGCACCTGAATTACTGACTGGCATTTTTGCCATACAGAAAGGGCCTTGGGTTCACCAGAGGCCAAAGAGTGTCCCAAATGCGAACCCTGTTGTCTGGGGTTATCTGAGACACACTTTGGCTGTTACTATAGGAGTAAATGGAAAGATCAGAATATCCCATTAGGTTGTGTATATCATGGTTCAACCAAGGGATTACTTTTACCATAACTTTATTCAACCAACAGATAGCTACAAAAGGTATATTCCAGCTGAAAATGTGTTTGACAAAGACTATACTGTATGAACTGTACAAATCATTAAATGCGGTGATTTTTTTTTTTACTGTCTGTTAGGTTCTGTCTCCACACCTGACATAACAATGTCCATAGTCAGCAATGGCGTGACGTTAGAGTGTAAATCTGGTAGCTGGTATCCAGAGCCTGAGGTGCTATGGTTGGACGATGAGGGAAACCTCCTCTCTGCTGGACCTACAGAGACAGTCAGAGGTCCTGATGGTCTCTATACCGTCAGCAACAGAGTGACTGTGGAGAAGAGTCACAGCAACAGATTCACCTGTAAAGTCCAACAGAACAACATCAACAAGACCAGAGAGACACACGTTAATGTCCCAGGTAGAATCATTATTTGATGAGTTAATGATGTGATCACATTGTTGGCTTTATACAGTTGAAGTCACCTCTGTTATGTGTTTTATCATTTCAGATGATTTCTTTCTGGTCCCGGCTGATTCTGCTGTTCGCGTCATCATCTGCTTGGTTGTCTGCTTCATGTCTATAGCTACTGTTGTTGTTATTATGTGGAAATGGGGACTAAACAGTAAGTCACAACTGTAATTATACTTCTTCCATTCCTGAAGTTACTGTCAAATTTTTCTGATGGTTAGTTTGACATGAATGATTTAATTACATAGCAATAAGATACTATTATTAAGTCACTATTGTTATTTCCAATTGTAATTTTTAATATGTTGTGTTTTTAAAAAATGATAACACTAAAGATCAAAAAGGATCAAAACATGGGATCCCACCAATCCCAGAGTTAGAACTTCAGCTTCTGATGGAGGGACAACAAGAAGGAGATCTGACCCGGGCAGAAAAGGTTGTTAACAAGAAAAAAGGAAAACATGATGAAGTGTTACAGAGCAATACGGAAGACTTAAAGCATGTGGAAGGTGTGATTACAACACTGACGGAACAGAAGATGGATCTGAAGAACCAGAGAGAGAAACTCATCTCACAACTGCAGGAAGTGAACACAAAGCTAAAGGAGAACGAGAAAAAGCTGATGGACGGATCAAAATTGCAAAAAGAAAAAAAAGAAATGAAGCGTAAAAAGATCAATGAGGAACTGGACCAGAGAAGGAAAGAACTTGAGGAACTGTTAAAGAACACTGAGAAACTTCTGGAGACTACAGAGGATTTGATTATTAGAATGACAGAAAGGAAAGCAAAACTAAAGAACGACAGGGAACAAATTGAAAAACAACAAAAAGAGACAGAGACACAGAGAGAGGAGATTCAGAGGAAACTTCAGTCAGAGAAAGAAGAGAAAGCAGAGGAAAAAGGTAGTGAATTACCTAAAGGCGGAGAATGATTTTATAACTTGATCTTCAATTGAAATCACTAAAATTGTAAATAGTAAACATTTTGTTCACTTACTTATATGCTCAGCTCATGTGTGATTGAAAAAGCATTAAAAGGAGGAATAAGCTGAGTAAGATGCATCAATAATCCGATTCTTCAATTTCAGTTTTAATTCTGTTTGATGCTGATGTTTTATTCTTTAAAAAAAATGTTTTATAGTGTATAGCATTGACTGTTTTGCATGTGTTGTGATTTTACATCATTTTGCTGTATTCATTTTCAGTTTGCATGGGTCAGTCCTCCACTAACACAAGTAATACTTTGTAGAAGTGATTCCGATGATAAATGATAGTGCTTTGTTTAGTTTTTTTCTTTAAAATGATTAAAGATAAGTATTTAATCTAAATACTAATTACTCTAATTTTAAAAAGAGTTAAGGCGATTAAAACCCAACTTACACCCAGTGTTTATTGAAATTGGGAAAAAACGGTTGATCTGCAGCATCTCCAGTAGATTAATAAGAGTCACTACTCTTGAAAAATAGAGAATTATGGAGGAACATCTAAATATAACATACAATTGTACATAAGCCTTTTCTTTTCTACTGTAATTTATACATTTATTTGCGATGAATAATTTCTGTCATTTTTATAACTGATTTAAAAAAAACATTTATGAATCAATTGATTGTTGATTTACAAAAAGAAGATGAAGAACAAGAGGATGTGATTTTTCTACAATGTCATAATTGTATATGAACTGAATATTGACTGTAAGTTTGTATTTCGGTGAGATGGCAAATAAAAGAGATGGATAAATAAACCTTGATGATAATGATGATGATGATGATGATGATGATGATGATGATGATGATGCTGATGATTATAATGATTATGATGACCTGTAGAGAAACTAATCATACAATGTTCACATATTTATTTTCAACAAATATAATTTAATCAAATAGCCAGTTCATATAAGACACCTGTTCTTATTATTCATGTTTTCTGCTGAGACAACTTCTTTCCTACACCAACTTGTAGAATAATGATTGCTTTTGTATTTTGAAGTAGTACAAAAGGCAGCAGGTCCAAAGTGCAACTTCAAGTGATAAAATGCAGGCAGGTCAAAAACATTTCAATGAAAACGAAAGTACCTACCCTAACCCACACACACACACACACACACACACACACACATTCATTGTAAATAATTGACAAATTGTGATCACGTGATTACAGAGGGCGTGGTTTAAAATAAACTTGGAGTTTTCAGAGGCTGTAATTGTTCAGACTTTGACCGTGCAGCAAACTTTCCGTTGAGGTGAGGTGACACACTGACACACACAACAGGTATGTAGCGTTTTACATGAAACATTTACGTTTTAACAGATTATTTTAGTGATATGTGTTTTACATAGCATATTGAAAATGTTGGTATGTGCTTTTACAGCCTGTTTCTAGATTAAAAACCAAACTGCAATCACTGCAACCTTCTGCCATCTTGTTTCATATATTTATGGCTCTTTATAGCACCAATCGGTTGGTTGTAGCACACACAATTAGGTCAACGTCTTTTGTTAAATTTCATTTTATGAGAATTATGGGTATTACAGAAAATCAAGAGTGATGTACCAAAAAAAGGAATTATAATTGATGAATGACTGTATTTTGAATTAAATGATTGAATAAAATTAGAATAAAAGAAAGGAAATGCATCAAAAGCACAAGAAATTAAAGTTGTTTGGATTTTACCTAAGCTTTTTACCGCTTTGTATTTTCACGTTTGTCATTTTGGAGATCAACTTGGTCCAAACTTTCCTTTTCTTTTAATTGCAGTTTCTTATTTATCATAAGTTATGTTAAGTTGCAGTATCAAACGTGCGGTCATTAAAAGGCTTGAAGGGATTTGAGCAATTACAAGGTCTTAAGAATGCTCAATAAGCTTTCCCTTAGAGTGAATAGAGAGACACAGTATTTTAGATTTAACTGGTCTCACATATTTTACCATTGACTTTGACCATTTTTATTTTCAGGACGTCACAATGCTTGACATGAAGGACAGACTCTTCCTGAAACCTAAACTTTGTGACTTGGGGGCCTTGGTCTTGCATCACACTGTTGTCCTGCTACTCCTAACATACTCTTGCAGAGGTATGTTGCACATAAGATAAATGATAAAAGCCTTTGTGTGTATGTAAATTAAAAAAGGTCATAATCAGACTTTTCCTATCATAACGTTCCTAACATTGCAGACAGTTACATCAACGAACTAAACAAGAGTGTAGTTGAGTCCATTTCATTTTTTCTGCAAAATGTCAATATTAATTTATGTTTAATGCCTATTTTAACATTCTATAATATCTGCAAATAACAGCTAAATTATGGTTAAGATCTTTTGAACACTGGGAAGGATTTATTAGGCTAAATGTTTTTTGGAAATTGAAATTATTCAACTCATATTAAACCTCACACTCAGGACTCTTCAACCAAATTGTGTCAAATTATGTAATTATGTACAGATGTGTTTTAAAAAGTTTTTTTTTACTGACAGACAGAATCTCCCAAACTTGAATTTGATCTCTTATAAGGGTTAATTGGGGAAATAACATCATGAAAAAACAAAAAAAATCTTCCTAATAAATGGAACAAATATATTCACGTCAATGTAGAAAGATTTCAATGAGTCGACACTGACTGATATTAAGAAAACATGAATGATGAAGTAGTATGAAAAGAAAAATAAGTACAGATTAAAAAACAACTTGTTTTTTCCTCAGGTCAGCAGCACCTGATTGGCCCAACTCAGCCAATAGTGGCAATGGTTGGTGATGACATGGTCTTGCCATGTTACCTGGAACCTTGTGTGGATGCTTCTGCCATGACAGTGGAGTGGGAAAGATCTGACCTGAAGCAGATCATCTATTTGATGAGAGACAACGTGGAAATTCCAATTGAGCAGAATTCATTGTACGAAAGCAGAACGTCACTGTCCACCAACAAACTGAAGTGTGGAGACATTTCACTGAAACTCTCCAAAGTGAAACTCTCTGATGCAGGGACGTACAAATGCGTCATTCCCAACTTGGATACATCTGTGGCCGAGGTCATTGTGGGTAAGTTGGCATTAATACATTGTGTACTTAATAAAAAACAGACTGTAACTATGCAAGGAAAGGCATGAATCCGTTACAGCTTTATATAGTATATATATAGTCATATATTATGAGAATCAGAGATTTTACAGGACTACCTGAAATATGACTGAAACATTTTTGTTATGAAGATATTTCAATAAGACTTTGGTACCTACAGAGGAATAAGGAGTGAAAGCAAGAAAAAGGTTATTTTGGTGTTTTTAAGAACTTAGACATCAGGAAGGTAGACAGTGCACTAAATCTGATGCCGGCAGAGGCTTACACTCTACTGATCACAAGGTTATGTTGAATTGTATGTTCAAATTTAGATCAAATTTTCCCTAAGCTCAAAACTAAATGACAGACAAACTAACAGGATGACCACCACATTAGCATTTGGCTTGACCATAAGGGAAAGAGAAAGGGCATTGGGTTTACCAGAGTCCAAAGTGCGTCTCAGATAACCCCGAACCCTGTTGTCCAGGGTTATCTGAGACACACTTTTGCTGTTACTATAGGAGTAAATGGAAGGATCAGAATATCCCATTAGGTTGTGTATATCATGGTTCAACCAAGGGATTACCTTTACTATAACTTTATTCAACCAACAGATAGCTACAAAAGGTATATTCTAGCTGAAAATGTGTTTGACAAAGACTATACTGTATGAACTGTACAAATCATTAAATGCGGTGATTTTCTTTTTTTTTACTGTCTGTTAGGTTCTGTCTCCACACCTGACATAACAACGTCCATAGTCAGCAATGGCGTGACGTTAGAGTGTAAATCTGGTAGCTGGTATCCAGAGCCTGAGGTGCTTTGGTTGGACGGTGAGGGAAACCTCCTCTCTGCTGGACCTACAGAGACAGTCAAAGGTCCTGATGGTCTCTATACTGTCAGCAGCAGAGTGACTGTGGAGAAGAGTCACAGCAACAGATTCACCTGTAGAGTCCAACAGAACAACATCAACCAGACCACAGAGACACACGTTAATGTCCCAGGTAGAATCATTATTTGATGAGTTAATGATGTGATCACATTGTTGGTTTTATACAGTTGAAGTCACCTCTGTTATGTGTTTTATCATTTCAGATGATTTCTTTCTGGTCCCGGCTGATTCTGCTGTTCGCGTCATCATCTGCTTGGTTGTCTGCTTCATGTCTATAGCTGCTGCTGTCGTTGTTATGTGGAAATGGGGACTAAACAGTAAGTCACAACTGTATTTATACTTCTTTCCATTCCTGAAGTTACTGTCACATTTTTCTGATGGTTAGTTTGACATGAATGATTTAATTACATAGCAATAAGATACTATTATTAAGTCACTATTGTTATTTCCAATTGTAATTTTTAATATGTTGTGTTTTTAAAAAATGATAACACTAAAGATCAAAAAGGATCAAAACATGGGATCCCACCAATCCCAGAGTTAGAACTTCAGCTTCTGATGGAGGGACAACAAGAAGGAGATCTGACCCGGGCAGAAAAGGTTGTTAACAAGAAAAAAGGAAAACATGATGAAGTGTTACAGAGCAATACGGAAGACTTAAAGCATGTGGAAGGTGTGATTACAACACTGACGGAACAGAAGAAGGATCTGAAGGAACAGAGAGAGAAACTCATCTCACAACTGCAGGAAGTGAAGACAAAGCTAAAGGAGATCAAGAAAAAGGTGGTGGAAAAAGCAATAGTGGACCCAAAGAAAAAAGAAAAGAAGCGTATAAAGATCAATGAGGAACTTGAACAGAGAAAGAAAGAACTTGAGGAACTGTTAAAGAACATTGAGAAACTTCTGGAGACTACAGAGGATTTGATTATTAGAATGACAGAAAGGAAAGGAAAACTAGAGAACGAGAGGGAACAAATTGAAAAACAACAAAAAGAGATAGAGACACAGAGAGAGGAGATTCAGAGGAAACTTCAGTCAGAGAAAGAAGAGAAAGCAGAGGAAAAAGGTATTGAATTACCTAAAGGCGATGAATGATTTTATAACTTGATCTTCAATTGAAATCACTAAAATTGTAAATAGTAAACATTTTGTTCACTCACTTATATGCTCAGCTCATGTGTAATTGAAAAAGCATTAAAAGGAGGAATAAGCTGAGTAATATCATCAATAACCCGGTTCTTCAATTTCAGTTTTAATTCTGTTTGATGCTGATGTTTTATTCTTTAAAAAAAATGTTTTATAGTGTATAGCATTGACTGTTTTGCATGTGTTGTGATTTTACATCATTTTGCTGTATTCATTTTCAGTTTGCATGGGTCAGTCCTCCACTAACACAAGTAATACTTTGTAGAAGTGATTCCGATGATAAATGATAGTGCTTTGTTTAGTTTTTTTCTTTAAAATGATTAAAGATAAGTATTTAATCTAAATACTAATTACTCTAATTTTAAAAAGAGTTAAGGCGATTAAAACCCAACTTACACCCAGTGTTTATTGAAATTGGGAAAAAACGGTTGATCTGCAGCATCTCCAGTAGATTAATAAGAGTCACTACTCTTGAAAAATAGACAATTATGGAGGAACATCTAAATATAACCGACAATTGTACATAAGCCTTTTCTTTTCTACTGTAATTTATACATTTATTTGCGATGAATAATTTCTGTCATTTTTATAACTGATTTTAAAAAAAAAACATTTATGAATCAATTGATTGTTGATTAACAAAAAGAAGATGAAGAACAAGAGGATGTGATTTTTCTACAATGTCATAATTGTATATGAACTGAATATTGACTGTAAGTTTGTATTTCGGTGAGATGGCCAATAAAAGAGATGGATAAATAAACCTTGATGATGATGATGATGATGATGATGATTATGATGAACAATGGCCTTTAGAAACATCCTCCACTAATATCTGCACATGACGAAATAAAGAAGTTTTCAGTTTAATAATTTTACAAATCTTTTATTTAACTATCTTCATTCTTTGATACAGTAAATTAAAGTGAATTATAGACTCTCCAGCTGTACCTTCATATAAAACATCTCAATCAAAATCACAAAACAATGAGGGAGCAAAAGACATTCCTGGTATGATGCACCCTTTCAATGTATTGAACAACAACAGTACTTCCAGTCTTTGTAGGGCTGCATGATAATAGCCCAAATATATAATCACAATTATTCTGCTCAATATTGTAATTGCAAATATACTGCTATGTCAGAACAAAACATTTCCATTGCACTCCAACATTAAACATGCAGAAAGACAAAAACGACTCTATATACAAAACTTTACTAGGTGGGATTTTAGATTGGAGAACCCACAAAAAGTGCAATGATGGTACCTGCAGTACACAAGATTTTGCTCTTATGATAAAAATAACACAAAAACTACAAAATAATATTTTGCTTTGAGCATGAACAACAGCAGGAAACCAGCAGACCTACCACAACCTCATGAATACTTCATACTACAGTTTGCAGAGAATGTATGAGAAACTAGATTAATATTTATGCAGCAAAAACCTTGATATAATATTTCATTTTCTCATTTGAACACATAAATTAAAAAAGACAGCAGTTTGAAAAAAAAGCAACGGAATCAGAGATGTTATCAGTATCGCAATGTGTGGGTGGAGTCATGTTACGTTGTAAAAAGACTTTGGACCTCACAACTTTCTTCTACAGTAAGAACTCCTTCTTACACCTGCAACAGGTAAGTGATCTTTCATAACAACTGTCTGTATTTCTCCTATTACTGATTTACCTACATTTTAATTAAGATAAACCAATCAAAAGTAAAACAGTGGCATTTAATAAAGTCACACAACCTCCTGATTGGTAACATTCTTTGTTTAATTTAGTTTGAACAAACCGCCGAAACTCATTGATCTAATAAGCAGCAACACAGAGGACGCTTTGCTCTCACACGCGCTGCATTGATAGTCACACAATCGCATACGCACGTGCAGCCAATCTCTACAGCACACTCTTGCTTGCTCAATCCAGATTCCGGGAGATTGTGTCTCATTTGCGGGCGTCACGGAGCCACTATCAATATTTGGGAGACTCCCGGAACTTCCGGGAGAGTTGGGATGTCTGCGTGCATTTTTACTACAAAGTAGCCTGGGCTATTCGAAGTGGTTTCAGTTCCATCCATTTTTTTGAGGGTCTGAAGTGTATTTCTGTATTTCACATTGTAGCTGCCAAAGCTCTGCTGCCTTATAGCCTCTCTAACTCTGGTCCTGCGCTGTGCTCAGTGTGTGAGAGGGGGAGTGGCCAGCGGCTAGAGCCAACAGAAAATGTGTGCTTCTTTTACCGATATATTTATCTATATCTTTTACATTTCTTATCCAGACAACGTCAAACTTGGCACTGCACTTACTCGTGCCCGTAGCAAGACATCTTTCACATTTGAAATCAATCGGATGAACGGTTTGAGAGATATGCGAATAACAGACAGACAGACAGACAGACAGACAGACAGACAGACAGACAGACAGACAGACAGACAGACGTTCCTGTCATTTATAGATCAATAAGCCTCACAGTTTAATGCTCACTTTCTTTATAGCGTGTCAGAGTTCTGTTATATTACTGCTAATGCAAACAGAATATTTCCTATTGCAGCAGCTTCATATTCAAAGTTTTCAAGTTGCAAAACACAGAGTGGCTTCAATTAGGAAGCCAGAGGAGACACAGCTTTTAAGCCTACTCCCAGCTGACACCTGACGTTAATGCGGCATTAGAACAACGTTATACTCCAACGTTGGATTACTATTGGATTATGATATGGATTTGAAAATTGGGTTTACGTTAAAACCTAACTAATTTTAGTTAAACAGGTGAGGTTGACTAGACGTTGGATAAGGTTGCTTGCCAACACAACTTAAAACCAACTAAATAACGACGTCAGCTTGACGTTGATATTTTTATGTGAAACTGACGTCAGCTTTAGACGTTGTCTCAACGTTGGCTTTTAGTTGTCTGACGTTGCAACCGATATCCAACCAAGGACCAACGTTAATACAACGTCCTGTGTCAGCTGGGCTGATGGCTTCACTTCATGGTGGTTAAAGATATATTCTGGAGTTCAAACATGTTATTTGCAAACTGTCATCCTGGAACATAATGATTTATAAATGGTTTATTTTAACTTTCAGAACTTCAGGATGTTTGATGGATGGTCCCTTGAAGGTGGATTCAGTGGCTTCATGGTCCTGCTGCTCCTGACACACTGTCCCAAAGGTAACATAAACACAGATGTATGACACACCCATGATTTGAAATGATTCAAAGCTTGAAATCCTCTTGTTGGTGGTTGTGGTTTTAATTTTGGCTAATTGAGCTGCTTCCTTCCATTGAGCATGGAAGGGTTTGAACCGACAAACCGCCTCCTTCATCTATATTATTATTTGGTTTTATTCCACCTCTGAAAACAACACCTGCATTTTCATGTTGGCTGTCATACTTAGTACTCACTGACAATGTAAAACTGTTTCTTCACAGGTCAGGTGACTGGTCCACTCCAGCCAATAGTAGCAGGGGTTGGTGATGACGTAATTTTGCCATGTGTCCTGGACCCTCCAGTGGATGCTATTTCTACAGCTGTGGAGTGGATGAGACCTGACCTGACACCCAAATATGTACATGTGTGGCGTGCTGGTCAGGACCTGCTGGACAAGCAAAACCCTTCCTATAATGGAAGAACATCAGTGTCCATCAACAAACCAAAGCATGGAGACATTTTGCTGAAACTCTCCAAAGTGAAGCTCTCTGATAAGGGAACATACAGATGCTTCATTCCCAAAGTTAATAGAGAATCTACTGTTCACCTTGCTATTCGTAAGTAGAAAATGTTCATTTTTGCATTCATGTAAAAGTGTAGTTGAGTGATTTTTTTCCCCACAGCAATCCAAAAAAACATCTTCCTGGATGCAGGAAGAATATAAACTGTCAACATATGTGACAACAAACTATTAAAATATTGACTTTCCCTCATTATCAGGTGATATATCCTGGCCTGTCATCACTTTATCGTGGCAAGAAATAGGAAGACCACTGTTACAGTGTGAGTCTAAAGGCTGGTATCCAGAGCCTGAGGTGCTTTGGTTGGACGGTGAGGGAAACCTCCTCTCTGCTGGACCTACAGAGACAGTCAGAGGTCCTGATGGTCTCTATACTGTCAGCAGGGAAGTGACTTTGGAGAAAAGACGCAGCAACAGAATCACCTGTAGAGTCCAACAGAACAACATCAACCAGACCAGAGCAACACACATTAATATCCCAGGTAGAATAATGATTTGATGAGTTAATAATGTGATCACATTGTTGGTTTTATACAGTTGAAGTCACCTCTGTTATGTGTTTTATCATTTCAGATGATTTCTTTCTGGTCCCGGCTGATTCTGCTGTTCGCGTCATCATCTGCTTGGTTGTCTGCTTCATGTCTATAGCTGCCGCTGTCGTTGTTATGTGGAAATGGGGACTAAACAGTAAGTCACAACTGTATTTATACTTCTTTCCATTCCTGAAGTTACTGTCACATTTTTCTGATGGTTAGTTTGACATGAATGATTTAATTACATAGCAATAAGATACTATCATTAAGTCACTATTGTTATTTCCAATTGTAATTTTTAATATGTTGTGTTTTTTAAAAATGATAACACTAAAGATCAAAAAGGATCACAACATGGGATCCCATCAATCCCCGACGTAGAACTTCAGCTTCTGATGGAGGAACAACAAGAAGGAGATCTGATCCAGGCAGAAAAGCTTGTTAACATGAAAAAAGGAAAACATGATGAAGCGTTAAAGAGCAATACGGAAGACTTAAAGCATGTGGAAGGTGTGATTACAACACTGAAGGAACAGAAGAAGGATCTGAAGGAACAGAGAGAGAAACTCATCTCACAACTGCAGGAAGTGAAGACAAAGCTAAAGGAGATCAAGAAAAAGCTGGGGGATGGAGCAAAAGTGCAAAAAGGAAAAAAAGAAATGAAGCATATAAAGATCAATGAGGAACTGGAACAGAGAAAGACAGAACTTGAGGAACTTTTAAAGAACACAGAGAAACTTCTGGAGACTACAGAGGATTTGATTATTAGAATGACAGAAAGGAAAGGAAAACTAGAGAACGACAGGGAACAAATTGAAAAACAACTGAATGAGATAGAGACACAGAGAGAGGAGATTCAGGGGAAACTTCAGTCAGAGAAAGCAGAGAAATCAGATGGTGAATTATCTAAAGGCGGAGAATGATTTTATAACTTGATCTTCAGTTAAAATCACTAAAATCGTAAACAGTAGATGGATGACTAAACCTTGATGATGATGAACATTTGAGCTCTGAGTATCTTCATTTCTTGATACGGTAAATTAAAGTGAATTCGACCCGGATACGCAGACTATGGGGTTATGTTAAAGATATTGTGTATTGAACAAAGATACAGGACATTAAGACCTGAAGCAAAAGATCAGTGATGCCATTGCCACCATTGATGAGGCTATGCTACAGAGAACTTCCAATATCTACTCCTCATTTTGTAATAATTTCCACAAATTTGTCTATTAATTTGCTTTTGTAATGAATGTGTTAAATTGTAAAGAGACTTTATGGACACCCTGTAATATACTAATCATTTCTTGTTGTCAGATAATCCTTTTTCTAAACATGAAATAACATGAAAAACCAAGTTCACTGAACCTTGTTGACTGTCATATTTGATTTTCAGTGTCCATTTCTTCAACAAACAATGGTGTTTGACTATAGAAGAAACATGGCACGGCAGTGTATCAGATTTTTATGAAAAATAGTGGTTACATGGTTACGCATTCAAATTTAAATGAAGGAACTCTCCAATTTTTAAAAAATAATGCACTTAAATACACCATAGGTGATTCAAATATTTAATATTTATTATTCTTTGTGGTTACACCATAGGACATTTTCAGGAGCACTCAGGTCTTACTTTTGGTTAAAAAAAGAGGTGCAAATGACATAAAGCCAACAAAAACACAAAATATACATATTAATTAACCTGATACATGCTTTTAAAACTATTTTTAAGACATTTTCGAATTTCTCATCTTGCCAACCCTTAGCTATTTGCCACTGATCCGTGTACATATTTAACTGCATTTTTAAATGGAGTTAGATTTCCTCACTATTGCAGCTATAAAGACATTTTAAAGTGTTTATAAATGTACAGTATTTGTCAACAAGTAACTTATAGGAAGGAGGAATTATGGGGTCAAAACAATGACAAAAGTCAACACTCTTTAAAAAGTATATAACAGAGAGGTGTCACAACTGATTTTTAAATACACTTATTTGAGAAATGCATATGTTTGTATCATTTTTTTAGTAATTGAATATTGGTAAATTTCTTTTTTCATAAATAACTTTTGCCTCCTCTGATTTACAAAAGGAAGATTAAAACACAGTAACAGTCATGTTTTTATCGAGGCATTGAATTAATATTGATTGTAAAGACTGAGTGTGAAAGTTTGCCAATAAAACGTATGTTCTGCTAACTATAAAACAGAATCTTTTTGTAGGGATCTAGATTTGCTGAGGACACATGACAAAAATAGTTTACTTCATGGTAGTCTTTATTTCTTGATACAGTAAATTACAGTGGAATGTAGTGAATTATAGACCTTTAAATTAACCAATTCATCAAAGAAAATATGCTTTTGTGAAACCAAGACATCAACAAAATTGCAACCAAAGATGCATTTAACTGGACTCTCCAGTTTCTCCAGTTGTGGCTCAATATAAAATGTCCTATCAAAAAGCAGTGATGGAAGAAAAATGCCTGATTTGATATGCAAGAATACAAACACAGTAAAGTACAGAAAGAAGCAAACAGTCATCATTCATCTTCATCTTAATATCACTCGTGATAAAAAAAAAAAATAACCTTGAAAACATTTAAGTTTCTCTGTTAACAAAGCCACCATGTGACCCTCGCAATATTAGCAAAAGTGTTTGTAAAAGTCCCATCAAGAGAGACAGTCTCAAACAGTGTGATGCACCTAGCTGTAAACTTGGTCTTGTGTTAACTTCACTTCATATTTTATAACATAAAGCCAGTGTTACATAAAGGGAGAATGGACTTTGAAAGACATAATAAGATAATGAAAGAGTTGAAACATGGGAAGTGCAGGATCATTTTTGAAGCTTGACACATACTGTAATAGGGATCAAAAGTCAGACTATCACAGACCATTTGACTTTATGGAAGTGCAGTGAAGTGCAAATGACCAATCTAAACCTTAAAGACTGTGTAAAGTGAATTCAGACATTTTCTTCTAAACACATTAAATAGGTCATAAATGTATTTTTAAAAAAGGTGTAAAAAGCATTTCAACCATTTAGATTTGAATTGTGGAGCTAGGCTTCACAAACTGTGTTTCAACATTTCTGTGTTCAGGATTTAATGGGCGGATCACCGCTGCATTACGTAACACGGCGGTGATCGGCATAAACCCGCCCCTGCTGCTGTAGAGGTATAAATACATTCAGCGCACACTACTACTACAGTCTACAGTTAACCAGTTAGCCGCTGAGCTAGCAGCTGAGCTAGCAGCTGAGCTAGCAGCTGAGCTAGCGGCAGAAAGCTCTCAGACCTAGCGTCCATGTTTCTGGTAGAGGTGGTGACTTTGATTGACAGGTGACACTTGGTAGGGGGCGGGGCTTCAGCAAACTCGGCGGCCACTCCCACAGCGTTTGGGAGAAGAGAAATAGGCAGACTTTTACACAACTTTGAAGCCTAATTTCATATATTTGGAGATTTTTTTAATCATTCAAATTTGGCAGGGTGGTTAACAACACACTTTTCTGTGGTATGTCAAACTCAGAACACATTTATTCTTACTTTACACAGACTTTAAACTGTTACTGTGATTGCAGAAATCGCCATGTTTAACTGTTTAGAAGGCAAAAATAATAAGCCTGGAAACAGCAAACTCCAAATACATAAACAAGAATTAATTCACAGAATTCTAATTAATTAATGTGCAGCTGGTTATTAAAGCAGGCTGCTCACACTGTTGCTTCAGCTCAAATAGAAGCAACAGCATCACGTAGGTAATTGACCACAGTGAGTGTATTTAGCATCAGCAGCAGCTCTCACAGCGTCACCAGACATGTGAACAGACAAAGCAGATGGAACAATGTGGTTTCACTGTTAAAAAAAGACACTGATGATATGACAAAGACTTCAGACTGCTGCTGTGAACCATGATCAGACTATTTTAAAATGCTTTGAATTGCCACACAAGTGTACAGTGAGTTCATTTCATTCCATAAACTGTCTCATCATTTTGCACATACACAGCACTCAAAGTAATGTTATCAGAAGTATAACATTCAAAAACAGAAGCACTCGTGTAAAAGTTAACATAAACGGCAATCTGGCACGGGTGTAAAACTTACAATACAAATAAAACACATAAACATTCTAAACTGAGTTTTTGTGATCGTCTAGTTGATCAGGAGCTACAAGCAGTAAAAAAGATGGTATATGAGACACAATTAGATAAAGGAAGCACTGAGAGGTCTGTATTATAATTACCTAATCAATTGTACAATAGTAGGCATCTGCATCTGTTCTTTGGTTGGTAAACTCCGGGGCAATGTTGCAGGTTGGTGTCGCTGTAATCCGGATTACTTCTAATCCTGCTTTGGAAACAAGGGAAATGCTTCAGCATGTTGACAAGCAATATTTTAAAATGTATTCTTTCATCTAATTTCAATTGTTGGCACATTAATTTCAACAATGAGATGAATAATAATAAATCAGTCTTTATTGACTTTGCAGGGATACAGAAAACCTACACAGACCTCTGTTTGAGTTAAAAAAAATTCAAATAAGAGTTGATAAAACTTTACGCCACTTGGCAAAAACTTGGTAAGACATCACTCTCAACTAGTCTTTGGTTCAATCTCAAACCAAACTGTACATCTCATATAGCCTGAGTACCAAATAACATTTATAAACTGAACAATACACCTACACAGTGGTCAATGCCCCCTCAGACCTAAACATGCCAAACACATTGATTCCAAAGATGCACTTTTTTGGCGCTTTTCAACTATACAGTTGTAGCACTACTCGACTCGACTCAACTCGACTCGGTATGGTTCCAGGAACGACTTTTTTCATTACTATAGTACCTACTCAACGTGGGCGGGGTTGTCATAGCACGGCTCCGTGAAACTGCTGTGACTTCATTTTATACGCGACATAAAACACATAAACAATGGAGGACATGGAGGCGATGGTGTACTTGCTGCTGTATGAGGCTTTCTGTCACACACAAAGCAAGAAAATTGAGCCGTATGGTTGTAACGCTGTTGCCGGTATTTAAAAATGGCGGGTTTGATTCTTGTGTGGGACGGCTCATGACTCTTCCAGCGACAACTCTTCTGACCAATCAGTGGCCGGCAGTCTGTTGACGTCACATTTAGTATCGACTCGGCTCGCTTGGAACCTCGGCAGAGTAGGTTCTAAAAAAGTACCAGGTACCGAAGTCGAGTCGAATAGAGTCGTGCTAGAACTGTGTAGTGGAAAAGCGCCATTTGACTTGACTCTGAAGTATCCTCCCCCATGAGTCAGCACTGATGTTGCTACACAACCTGGGGCCCTATACCTTTTTCTGCCTGTGGTTTACTTGAGTGGTTTTGCATATGAGAAAATGCCTGAAAACAAACACGCTTAGACACTGTTTGAATACGTGACAATGAACCGGAAACAGTTGACTAATTTCAGTCCAGTCAGTTAGTGCCTTTCAACTCTTCTGTTTGTGACACCGAAGAACCATTTCTACATAACTGCTGTTGAAAGCATAACCTTACAGGGAACAACTTGAAACAAATTGAAATACATAAAAGTGACAAATATTCTAATAGAATGAGATTTGTATTTGCTTACACTCCTAATCAACTTTTTTCAAGAAGGCCCTTTAATTAACTGACATCTTAACCTTTTAAAATGGTTGTTTCACTCAAAACAATCAAATCTGAATAATTTACTTATTATAAAAAATATGCAAAAACATGTCAAATGCTTTGTTTTTACTGTCTGAGATTACATATAAATTCATTAGGATTGACTCAACATGACTTTAACAGGTGGGAAATTAGTTTCTGGCCCATTTTTAAAACCCTGTATTGACTATATGGGTTTGGTTGAGGTCATCAGTTCAGTCATAAAAAGTAAGGTGTTTTTTTTGTTGTTGCCTTCTCTCTTTTATACTGTTATGTTAGTATAACTTGCATATTAACAAAAATAGACCAACATATACATGGTTTGTGTTTGATTTTCACCTGATTGTGTTCTTGCTGTTGACATCTCCGAGGAAATGCAGACCAACACTGAAATACAGAAAAGAACCTCTGTAATAATGGCATCAGTAAGAACACTGGAAAGCAAACATACAGTAGTAGTTCTTCGTAAAATATACTTTACATCTTCGATTTAGTCAAGGTTGTCCTATATTTCTACATAAAGTACCTTTGTGTTTTCGACACAGATGTAGTCCCACCACCAGTAATAACACAGCCACTAAAATCATGGTCCCAATGATCCACAGGATGAAGGGAGTCGGTGAATGATGGGGAGGATGTGTTTCATTAAACAGAAAAATATCTAAAATAATATAATTTGCCATTAAAAGTTGATTTGCATATATAGAAATTGACATGATAATCATAAAAACCTAACCATCCATGCAAAGGTTTAATCATCTTCACCATACAACTCACTTCTGACATCCAGCCAACTCTCAGCTGATTCTTCAACTCCAACAATTTTACACTTGTAGAGTCCTTCATCAGACTTAGACACATTATGGATGATCATGTTATTTTCAAAGCCAGTCGATATTAGGATGCCATCTTTATAGAAATCAATTGGAATGTTAGAGGAAGCCATCTTTGTCCTGCAGTGCAAAGTGACAGTTTCTCCCTCCATCACAGGAAGAGCAGGACTCTCCAGGATCACAGGACCATCTGAACAACAAAGGTTTGGACAATTATTTTACATCAGAACTCATTTTTATAAATATAGCCACATAATTATAATTGATGTACTATATCCAAAATAATAATATGATCACAGCAGCCCACATGTATTGTACAATGGCAGATTGTTGAATTTACAATTGAAGAAACCGTAAATTGCAGTCAGTGTGTATATGTTATATCCATAGACATGTATACAAGAAATGGACGTAACATCTGTGACGTCACCCATTGGTTTGTGGACTGCTGCTCGGAAGCCAATAGTTTCAGATCTGAGCAGCGCCATCTTGAAAATTTCCGGTGCATGCTGGGAAAAATAAAAACAGGGATTCTACTTATATGGGCATCAGGAGGAGCAAGAGGACGGAGCAGGGGAGGTTGTGAGGGCTGGATCTACCACAGTCTACACCGGCAACCGATGATGCTGACCAAGTTAGCTGTTACTATTAACTATAACCACAAAACTGGAAAAAACTGTCGGTGTGAACAAGTTCACAGCTATTTTCATACAGTCTATCTGTCCGCCCTCCTAAACCTGTAAATCAATCAACCTGTCAATCACGACGTAGCCACACCCTAATGCATACCCTAAAAAATAAAATGAGGGAGGCCAAAATGTCCCAAATGAACATCATACTGCATTGAAGAAGGCTTTAAACTAGCGATTGAGACCATAAACACATTTTGAAAACGTTTACTGAGGTTAGAAATCAAGTGAGAAGTTGGTGAATTCTCCATTGACTTGTATAGAGACGGAAGTCCTTTTGACACCAAAACGGTCGCCCCCTGGTGGCCTTTTGATAGAATGCAGTTTTAAGTTACTTCCGCGCTGGCATCATTTCAGAAGACCGGAACTCCCCGCCTGTTTATATCTGAAGTAACTGTCTCACAAATCTTGAGACATTGTCATTACTATTGATTGTTGTAGCTGTATTGATTGATTTTGACCACTAGGGGCAACCGTATCAAAAGAAGTTGATATAACATTAGTATGGCAAACAGTTGTGTATGTCTTGCAGACACAGAGAATCATTATCACCCCATTAGTATCAGTGCTTAATATACTGTACCAGTAACATGGATGTGAACAGAGTTGCTTCTCTGTTCTCCTTTAGCTTCACACCAGTATTCTCCACTGTCTAATGAAAGGGTAGGTTGAATTTTGCAGGGCCCTGTTGATGTCTCCCACTGAGCAGCACATATTGTTGTGATTCCCTTGATTATTCTCATCACTCTCCACTCGATCAAATCATCAAATCCCCCACAGTCAAAAATGACAGAGTCGTATTCATAGAACTGAAGCCTGTCTGGAACAATGCGAAGAAAAGCTGCATCTGACAATAAGACACAGAGAAAGTGATTATTTTTTTAAATGTATAAAATATAATATTAATAATATTATTTTCAGTTATTTTTATGCTGTTGTGACACAATGGTTTGCAGCTATAAAATAAACCTGCTGTAAGAGACAGAAGCCGACTTACATGTTAAAAAGCTAGCAAGGTTACAATGGTATTATCATGAATATCTTTTTACAAACTTTACAAAAACAAAATTAAGTTAAAACAATGTAGAAAGGCAGAACTGAATCTAAAGGTAAAATATTGGGGTGTGTAGATTCAGCCAAGTTAATACAGGTACAGTATACCTGCAAAAACTGTTTATATCAAGGCTCATTAACCATTGTTAGTCCATAAGTCTATTTTCAGATCTGAGATCTCCTAACTCCAATAATTAGAGACTGTGAAGGTTAATTTATGGATGCACTTGCAAGTGACTGCACACGAGTGGTTAGATCAACCTGAGAAAATCTAAATTATAATGCTCTCCTATGGAAACAGTTGAGTAAATGTTACTCACCAGCTATCTCAGCACAGTAACAGCTCTTATCAGCGATCAGAAGCATTAAAACATGAATTACTGGAAATACAAGGAAAAGGAGCTGTGTATCAGAATATTTTGTTTACAAATGTGACATTTAAATAAACTTTAAGAGATTTAGAGACACACTCAGTACTCACTCAGGCTCATGCAGAAAGATGTGACCTCCATGTCGTCTCCTCACTGACTGTCTGGCTGTCACACTGAATAACTTCCTCTTCCTGTGCAGCTTATTCTTGGTAAGTGAGACGTTTGAAGCTTTGAGTTTATATGTGACTCATAGCTGCTCTGAGGCCTTTTGGTTTAGCGGCTGAACTACCTATAGCTGAAAAATGTGTCTTTCATCATCAATGGTAATGGTATTGCTAATGTTGAAAGGTCAACACGTAGCTAACAAGTTTAGCTTGGAAACTCAGGTCACTAGCCTGAAATTCAGCTAGCAGCTTCACTGCACTACAGCCTTGCTGTGATAGACAAAGGGCATCCCTTCATTAATATCAATCAGATCGTTGAATGATACCAGCTTTGCTGGGTACTCAGTGTTCAGTGGTGCAGATCAGAGGTTTCAGGTGAAGAGGCCAGTAATTGTCCCTTTGTTGTGGGAGTTATCAGCTTGATGCTAACTTGCCTTTGTTGCTGATCTTGCATCGCTGCTTATTCAGGAGAGTTGTATGTGTGTCCACGGTGAGCAGGTCACACGTAAAAACAGAGCTGTGCAGGTGAGCTGCTCCTGCAACAGCAGCTGGAGAAAGGGAAGCAATTGCTGAAGCTCCCAGCAGCAGTAATTGGGAAAGAGGAAAAGCAGAGGGCAGTGGCAGTTCTACCCTGCATGGCATGTCATTGACGTGATGTGCAAAAGTGATAGAAAACGTTTGTGCGTGTGCATGCATGTGTGCATGCTATGTGCCACTCTTGGCAAGATGTCGCACATGCTTTCTACTTTTGTGTAGTGTGAAGCGCTCCATCACTTTAGAAGATTTCTATTGGACTGTTGTCTCCACCTCTGCCGTACCGGCGCTGCTCAACTCTGTCTGCAGGTGAAGTAGACTGCTGTGTGACATAGCAACTGACGCATTAATTGTGCGACACAACAAATCGATAATGAAATTTGTTGCCAACACCTTGAATAACAATTAGGTATGTGTTAGATACTTAACACATAGTTCTCACCTTCACCGTAACATTTAATCATTTACCAACAATGTGACTGCATGTACAGTCATGTCACCATAAAATGAGTAATAAAAGGACACACACACTGAGAGAGAGAGAGCGAGAGAGTTGGTGTAAAGTACACATTTCCCTTTGCAACAGCAGTGAGGTGAGTCTTTTAGACATACAACAGTTGTGTAGGTTTTCAATGAAATATACATGTTTTTATTGCTTATTATAATGATTATCGTGATGTTTCCTCAGACTTTCATGAACTGATGATGTATTTTTAGAATAACAGCAGATTCACAGTCACTGGTGTGGTGTTCCTTTAGGTTAACCCAATGTCACATGAGAAATTTAGGGGAAAAAAGTAACAATCAATTAAAGTTTCCCAAAGTATCTTAACTGCAACTTAGAACACTTTTTAATTGCTTTGGGTTTAACAGTCTTTTGTCTGAGCAGTCCTTAGAATCAGCACAGTCAGTACTTAGAAATCATATAACATAAAAAAAACCCACTTATCAGTCTTCTGTGACAAATGTTAATGAAATTAGTGTATTTACATTTGATAATCATGTATATTCAATATTGACACTGTGAGTGTAAGCAGTATTGAATCTACAAAAGGACTCTGTCAATACAGTGGTATTGTCAAGCACAGACCAGGTGGACTCAAATGCAGAGACACAGGGATGAAGAGTTCTCAGTAGGTGTTTAATCGGTCCAAAAGCCAAACACCGAGAAATCCAAAATACAGGGCAGAGGTTTCAAAATCGCTAGGCAGAACTCGGGGTCCAAACGGCAAAACTGGTCGATAATACTAAGACAATGTAAAGACAAGAATGCTGGAACTCTGACAGGAAACTTACATGTAACTGACAAAATGATCTGGCACAGAAAGGAAACAGCACACCACATATATACCCTGGATAACAACGAGGCACAGGTGTAACACATTAGGGGAAGGGAGGCAAACAGGAGGGGAGGAAGCAGACAAGACAAAAACCAAACCTACAAAATACACCACAACACAACCGGGCAGGTATATTTTACTGGAATTTGTGACAAAGAATCTAATGCTCGTTAGCAGCTACCCATATCATATTATGATGTTAGAGTTTAGGTTAGTGCATGAACATATCACAGGGACAACCTTTTCATGCCATAGTAAAATGAATGAAAATCATTATCCACTATGACCAACTCAGGAAATGGTCAGCACTGCAGTAATATAAACGTATTTAAGTATGTATTTAAAGTATGTGGGATTTTTTTCAGTTATTGCCAGAAACTAATACATTACCAGTAACTGACTGACTTTTTGAGTGGTTGAAATATATTTTCAACAAATTCTAACACAAAAATTCTTTCCATTGTACTATTATTAATTCAATTTTTTTTCCAGGATGTTTCTCCAGCGAAATAGATGTAAACCTCATCTCAGTGGCATCAATACTTTGGTTTTTCATCACACTGCTGTCTTTCTTCTCTTAACACATTGCTGTGAAGGTAAATAACACACAAACTCATCAAAACTGTTTGAAAGTGATCAGTCATGAAAAGGATTTACTACTTTGACTGAAATACAGGGGCCTCTAACAGATGTTGACATTCCCAATATGTTTGTAAGGCTTTAGAGATGTACCACCATGGAGTTAAGCTTGTAACTGGTGAGCTGCTAACTGATGTTAGTAGTACACATGTTTGTTTTTTTTCAGTAGATGATTTGTAAATGTACCACCAGCACACACTTTTTTTTCTTGTGAAACTAGGAAAAAAAGTGTGAAGCAGTTAAAAATAAAAACTGTTCTCTCCTTAGGTCAGTCTCAGGCAATTGACCGTTCTAAGCCAATAGTGGCAATGGTTGGTGATGACATCATTTTACCATGCCACCTGGAAACTGCCACTGATGTTGCTGCTAAGACATTGGAATGGGCAAGACTTGACCTGAACCCTAGATTTGTCCATTTGAGGCGTGATGGTGTGGAACTTTTGGTTGATCAGCATCCGTCATATATAGGAAGAACATCACTGTCCCCCGACAAACTGAAGCATGGAGACATTTCACTAAAACTCTCCAAAGTGAAACTCTCTGATGATGGAACATACAGGTGCTTTGTTCCACCGCAAAGCACATCTGTGGTTAAGCTTGTTGTTGGTAAGTGACCACTTTTTATATAATTTTACTAATGTAATGATAAGAGAGGACTTTACCCTTGTGGAATAGAGCTACATTGTGATACAATATCTCATCCTGTCAGCTCAGGATGTCAGTATGTCTTTTAGATGATAAGGCTAGTGGCCAACAATGACTTGCCCTACTTACAAGTATTGTACATGAATCCAAAGCCTGATATCTCTTATTCCTCTGTATTGTGCACCGTTGTTGTACACAAACTATAAAAAACACACCAGTGAGCCACATTGCCGAACTGGGTGACGTGTTCCTTCATTATGAAGATTACAGCCATGCTGATTTGTTTAGAAAAGCTCCAAAGACTAACAACAGTGATCACATTTTCACAAAGTCAAGAGTTTGTGATACCATTGCAAGCTTCAAGCAAACAGTATACTACAGGCAGAGCACTTTAAATGGAACCACATTCCCACACATGCTTAGTGGCGTCTGTCTTATACAGAACTACTCTCTGGAGACTGAAAATGTTTTTGCTGTTATAAATCTTTGAAGCCATTATTAGTATTACTGACAGCCCACTGGCAGAGTACTGACAGACCACCTTTTCATCTTCAAAGCAAATATCTAATAAAAGTAGAGGAATTTCTATGTGCCTTCATTCATTTGTGTGAATATTTTCCTCCCTTTTGTCATTAGGTGCTACCTCCCCGCCTGTTGTGATCATAGCAGAGATTGATAAAAGCAGTGGCAAAGTGGTGCTACAGTGTGAGTCTAAAGGATGGTATCCACAGCCTGAGGTGTTTTGGCTGGACGGTGAGGGAAACCTCCTCTCTGCTGAACCTACAAAGACAGTCAGAGGTCCTGATGGTCTCTATACTGTCAGCAGCAGAGTGACTGTGGAGAAGAAACAAAGCAACATCTTCACTTGCAGAGTCGAACAGAACAATATCAACCAGTCCAGAACCACAGAAATCCATATTCTAGGTGAAAATGTTGTGTTTTCTAATTTGCTTACTTTTTCATTGTTTAACAGCTGACTCCTGCTTTGATATCAATGTCATGTTTTTCTGTGTTTTTTTCCTTTCAGAGAATGTATTCACGACCCCATCTTGCTCTGCTGTTCGTATCACTGTGGTCTTGATCTCATGTGTTGGCTTCATGGTTTTTTCTGCGGTATTCCTTGTTTTGTGGAAACGAAGACAAAACAACATCAGTAAGTTACAAATTATTTTCAACTTTACTTACAGTTCCTGTTCATCGCGGGGATGATGTTGTGGTCACTACATTACCAGCAGGAAGTATTTCTCATCCCATGAGAAATGCATTGCGTGCCATAGTAAATGCCACACATTGTCATTTTTATGAATGGCAATTGAAATTAATGAATAAGAAAGTAAGAATCCACAGAACGCTTACATTGACATTGTTATGTTGAAACACAATAAGTATGTTGATTTTTACTCAATGGCCGCGTAAGAAACAGTTTTACCCCAGTCTTCCTTTTAACTGTCTTATATTTGTTCCTACTGGTTATTATTTAGTATTTATTTCATTTATTACCAACTTTGAGAACTTTTCCATATTTTTTCCTATTGTGCTTTTTGATCTTGTTGAAGTTGCACATTGACATAGTAGGTTTGAACTTTCTATTCAACAGTTTTCGTCCTCTGTTTGTCCACAGATAGCAAAATGCAACCTGAAAATGAAACAGGGAAAAGACAACAACTCATCAAAGGAAGTATAAAGTTGAAGAATTTGACTGAGGAAAAAGCAAAAGAGTTACATAAGAAAGAAAAGGAAAAGGAAGACATGTCATGTGTGATTACAGTATTGAACACGGAGAAGAATGAGCTAGAGATCTCCAGAGACAAATGGAAATCACAGCTGGAGGAGACGTTGAAAGAGAGGGGTAAAAAAGAGAAGAAACTTGAAAAAATTGATAAGAGATATAGTTGGGACAGTGATCAAAAAAAGGCCTCTCTGTTATCGGCCAAGCAGGAATTGGAGAAGAAAAAGGAAGATTATCAGAATACTTTGAACAGCATAGTGGAAAGACTAAAGAACATTGAGGATATGATTACAAGAATGACAGAAAGAAAAATGGATGTAGAGGAACAGTTGAAGCTGGAATAGATAAAGAGACAGAGAGAGGGGAGGAATCAGTCAGAAAAAGAGATTAAATGATGAAGAAACATATTACATGGGTCAGGACAGTTCATACTCAAGTAAATAAAGTACTGAGGAAAAACAATGACATTTTTTTGGGGAAATTTCGAGAATAAAGTCATAATATTAGGTCTGCGAGAATAAAGTCATAATATTGCGAGAAAAAAAGTCATAATATTGCGAAAATAAAGTCATAATATTAGGAGAATAAAGTAGTGATTTTATGAGAACTCTTCCCTCTGCATTAAAATGAGGAATGTTGAGCATCTTGTGAAGTTTTACTTTGGTATCGGTTTCACATATACGGAAATATTTAATCTCTTTTTAATAATATGAGAATAAAGTTGTAATATTATGTGAAAAAGATCCATAATGTTACGAGAATAAAGTCGTAATCAGCGATAGCCTTGCAGTCGACCGCTACCAGACAGCTCCTCTTTTACAAAAGAAGCAATTTCTTTTAAGTCAGTGTGGTTCTTTCTTCGAAACAGACTCAGTCGTTTGCACAATCGTTTAAAAGTCCTGATACTGATAATAATTTGATGCTGATAAGCCAAAACATTAAGTATTTCCTCATATGTGAAACCGATACCAAAGTATAACTTTACAAGATGCTCAACATTCCTCATTTTAATGCAGGAGGAAGAGTTCTCATAAAATTACTACTTTATTCTCGCAATATTATGACTTTATTCTCGTAGACGTAATATTATGACTTTATTCTCGTAGACCTAATTTTATGACTTTATGCTCGTAATATCCACACAAAAAAAAGTTAGTCTGGCCCTAATTGTGATATTGCTTTTTACTCTTTGAATACTTCCCTTCACTGAATGTAATCGGTACAATGTAAGTGTAAGTTATGCTTATATCTCACTATCCTTTTTGTACATGAATGAATGTTTTTTCAGGATTTGCAGATTTTTGCATCTTTTCTTATTGCAACTTGAAAAACATTTTTGAAACATTTTTGAAACATGTATTATTATGTATTATTATTGTATTATTATGACTTTGTTTAGACACAGTTAGACTGAGTACTCCCACATTGTCATGCAGAAAACAGTAATCAACATGTAAAATAAATGTAATATATAAAGTGAGTAAAAAATGTTGTGTGAGGCAGAGCTGCTCAGAGTTACCCAGTGAGAGCTAGACACATGAATGGCCAGTCTACAGAGGATGATGCACCTCCTCACCTTGTGGTGAAGATGGGCTGAGCTGAAATAGATAGAAAATGTATGCAGGATATCACCTGCAAGATCTCAATTTCATAATGAAAAAGAAAGGATGTTGCACCAAAAATGGTAAGACTGCAAAACAAATGTTTGATTTGCAATGGTGTTTATATGATAATTGAATTTTTAAAATACAGCATATCTTGAATTAATCTTTTTGTGATAATTAATTTGTCTTCTCAAATTCACATATTTTCTTGCTTTTTATCTTTGTTTTTTTAGGTCATTCAGTATAAAATGTTCAGTGTGAGAGACATGTAAAGATGTTCTGGTCATCCTCTAGAGGTTCAACACTCGATCACTATGATCAGCATGGATTACAAACACATTTTATCAAAAAGAAATGAGCATTACAGATTGTGTAGTTTGAAAGCATGTCAAGTCTTTATTAACTTCTCATAATCTACATGTTTTCATAAATTCAATATAAAATTCAAAGCAAACAGAAATACACTCAGCAAACACAATTTATAAAAATGTAAAAATGGATTTCCCCTTTAAAATCAGAAAATTATTAATTGATTACATAGATTAAATCTGCAGTCTGTAACTATTTTTGTGTTATATTTGATAAAATTGTCATTATGATCTGACAGTAGAATGAGATATAGATAAGCTTTGACATAATTCACTGACTCTGGCTCCACCCAGTGGTCGTAAAATGATTTGCAAGAATTCCACTGCTCCCGAGTCAAACAACCAATCAGATCCCAGAGAAGTGTCAATGAAGCTGTACAGACGCTGCTGGCAGCCCCCCTCCCCCGCACATCGCATGCTCTCCCTCGGCAGTGCTCCTCCCCCGTGCATCGTCTGCTTTGCTCTCATTGTTTAAACGGGTTTCCTCTCTTACTGTGGGAACGAGCCTTCACGTGCGTGCAGTGTGCACGGCAGGTTCCTCTGTGGGAGGGGCTTAGAAGGCAGGACTGCAGAGCAGCAGAAAGGAAGAAGGGGGGACCTGTAGGCTGCACTCGTTCAAATTTCCTGGCCAAGTCCACTTTTTTTCTCAAAACTACAGACTGCAGCTTTAATGTTACCTCTCCACCAAGATAATGAATGTGCACTGCTATACATCTAAGTATTCAAAGATTATTATGAATAAAATGAATTTTTATCTCTTCATCAGACCTGTAGAAACATACTAAACTATCGCTAAACCACTTAAATTTTCTTTATTTCATTACAATCTCAAAACATAACCTGTCCATAATACCACAGTGTTTGCAGCTCGGGAAAAAAAATAAAAATTGTACGTGCTTATAAAAGCGTCTGGTACTCAACTTGCAATATGGCGTGTACCTCACCGAAAGTTAGACAATACTACAAACCAATTAACATGATAAGAAGTATACATATGAGAAATGAAAAAGAAGCAACTGAAGAGAATTCATTCTGCTTCATTATCTGTGTGACCAAAACATCTTTCAAGATAAACGGTCATTCAAGCATTGTCCTTACTTTGGCAAATACCTTTACATGTGAGTGGATATGTAACGTTGAATTTCCCACAATGAAGTAGTCCAACCACCAGCAGCAGCAGAGCCATCAGCACAATGACGATCACATTCCTTAAAATGAGGTAGTTATGACAGGAGCGACAAGTTTCTTCTTCATGGACTATAGAAAAAGATAAGATGAGACTTCATTGATCCCCATAGGGTACATTTACATATTACAGCAATACAAGAAACCAGCCAATACTAGACAAGATGTAAGAAACAGAGCTATTGAAGTAACAAATACAGCAAAACATTGTTTTAAAAGTAAGTAAATTACATAAAATAGTATGTGATGTAACATCATGAAACAGTGTGGTAACTTTGTGTGTTATATTTATATCCAAGGACGGTTGAATCGAGGGGAACTGGACTTGGTTGTATTGATACTTGAAAAGATTCTGACTCTCAAGTATCTACAACCAGTCCAGTTGCCCTCGACTTAACCCTCCCTAGATAAAAATCTGGATGACTGAGAATTTTCACAGACATTTGCAAATGTAAGCTTTGAAATATAACCAAACTACTACTACTACTTCTACTACCAGCAGTAATAGTAATAATAATATTTCTGTTATCTCTGGTTATACTTACATCTTCACAATCTCTGAAAGGTGTTTACTGTATAAGTTATCTTTTACTTACAGACTATCAAATAAATTGACTTTATTTCTGCATCAAACCCTACAGTGTCTCACCTGTGACAGTCACCCAGCTCGCTGATGATTCACCAAAGTCAGAGATGCTACATTTGTAGTACCCTGCATTACACTTGGACAGATTGTGGAAGCTCATCTCTCCCGTAGAGCTGCTCCCCATGAAGTTGTCATCTTTATAGAAGTCAGCATTGAGATTGAAGGTTTCCTTGATTCTACAGCGCAGAGTCACATTTTTTCCTTCCGTCACAGGAAGAACCGGACTCTCCAGGATCACAGAACCAGCTGAACAACGAGTGTAATGAAAAATAAACTTTTGTTAATAATTGTTTTATATCTAAAGTATTTTTACATATAAATCTTTCTTTCATGTACAATAGAAAACACGTTATCAGTCATGCTACAAGTTGAACAAAGTTGGCTGATATGGTAGATTAGGTAAAGCTCAGAAGTGCCAAAACATGTTACATTTTTGGGGCTTTTACTATATACATACCAGTGACAGTGATGTTGATGGTATTGCTTTTCTTTCCACCTATTTCACACCAGTATTCTCCGCTGTCAATTTCTGGGTAGGCAGTTGAAATTTCACAGGGCCCTGTTGATTTCTCCCAGGTCGAAGCACATCTTATTGGCTTTTCTTTGATCTTTCTCATTACTCTCCATCCATTCAATCCAGCCAACCCTTCACAGCTGACAAGGATACGCTCGTGTTTAAAGTGCTGTTGTCTGTTTGGAACAACCTGAGGAAAACCTAAATCTAACGCAGAGAATAAAAAATGAAATATATATATATATATATATGTAACCAGATTAATTCCCCTCTGAAATTAATAAAATTCTTAAAAATAAATATTATTACTTTAGGCAAAGGTGTCAAATATCTTTTGCACTATTTTGCAGAGACTTCAAAAAGACATGAACTTGGGCTTCATAAAACTTTCGATTTCTAAAACTACATCAAAATATTCAACATAATGTGTAAATGAAACAGGAATCTAAATAATAATTTCATTTCTAAGCAAGTGAACATCTAACTGTGACATTACTCACCAGAATAACTGAGGTGCAGCTGTGCAACCAGCAGCAACAACACATTTATCACTGCAGACAAAAGAAGAAAGTTGATTATCAGTTGTATTGAAATGTAAATGTCGGGCTGTATTGTGAGTTTATCAATGATAAATATGACATTACTACACATTATAATAACTGTGCATTTCCATCATTCTCCCAGGTCCCATACTATTACCAAGTGTATAACTTTGACAAACTTTCCAAACACACTTCTTATTTCAAAACGACTCACACTCAGTACTCACGCAGTCTGATGCAGAGAAATGTTCCCTCCATGATGTCTTGCTGCTGACTGTGTTAACACCAGACTGAAAGTAAGATATAATGTAGGTCCGCCTCTTCCTGTGTCTATTCTACATAGTAGAAGTAACGATGGTGAACAGAAAATAGTGACAATGTAAAGCATCCTGGGCTTCTGAGCACTTATTCCACTGATCAGTTAACCATTGACAAACAACATTTTTTATGTTTACTTAACAATAAACAACATCCTCTGGTGGTGGAAATTCAAAATATCTGTGAATTCCGCCATGCATTAACACTTCTTTCACTTTCTTATGGGGATTGGTTATGTATGTGGATCAGGTAGTCTACATGTAGCTGTGATGTATCTGGACCATAGACTGTATATGAGAAATGGACGTAACATCCGTGACGTCACCCAATGGTTTGTGGACTGCTGCTCGGAGGCCAATAGTATCGGATCTGAGCAGCGCCATCTTGACAATTTCCGGTGCATGCTGGGAAAAATAAAAACAGGGATTCTACTTATATGGGCATCAGGAGGAGCATGAGGCGCCCTCCTGAACCTGTGAACCAATCAACCTGTCAATCACCACGTAGCCACGCCCTAATGCATACCCTGCTTTATCGTCACATATAAAATCAGGGAGGCCAAAATGTCCCAAATGAACATCATACTGCATTGAAGAAGGCTTTAAACTAGCGATTGAGACCATAAACACATTTTGAAAACGTTTACTGAGGTTAGAAATCAAGTGAGAAGTTGGTGAATTCTCCATTGACTTGTATAGAGACGGAAGTCCTTTTGACACCAAAACGGTCGCCCCCTGGTGGTCTTTTGATAGAATGCAGTTTTAAGTTACTTCCGCCTCATTTCAGAGGACCGGAACTCCCCGCCTGATGTGACAAGGTAAAAGTACAAAAAATTCACAGTTTATTTCAGGCCAATATTTTCCATGAGTTTCCAAAGTTGAATGACTATTGGACCTGGGTTCTCTGTCCCCACTCAAAACGCTACAAGACCCTGCAATGAGCAGCATTGTACAACAACATACTCTAGTGGTGAAGATGGGCTGAGCTGAAATAGATAGAAAATGTATGCAGGATATCACCTGCAAGATCTCAATTTCATAATGAAAAAGAAGCGATAATGTGTCACAAAAACATTTTAGATTTTGCAATGGTCTTTATATGATAACTTAATTCCTTTAAAATACAGTGAATTATTGTTTTTTTGTGATTATTAATTTGTCTTCTCAAACTCGCATATTGTTTTGCTTTTTATCTTTGTTTTGTAGGTTATTTAATATAAAATGTTGTGTGACAGACATGTAAAGATGCTGTGGTCGCCCTCTAGAGGTTCATAGAAACACTCGATCACTATGATCAGAGTGGATTATAAACATATCTTATAAAAAAGAAATGCACATTACAGATTGTATCGTTTGAAAGTCAAGTCTTTATCAATTTCTAATAATCATCATTTCTTGATAAATTCCATATAAAATCAAAAGAGCAAACAGAAAATAAACTCTGAAAACAATATTTAGAAAAATGTAAAAATCATTTTTTCCCCTTTAAAATCTGAAAATGTGTAATTAATGACATAAATTAATGTCACCTCTCCATTGAGACAATTAATGTGCATCTAAACATCTATACATTTATATTTCAGTATTCAAAAATGTGTTTTCTCTTCTTCAGACCTGTAGAAAAATGTTCTCTAAAGTACTTAAATTTTCTTTGTTTTGTTACTATTTCATGATTCAAAACACTAAAAATCTGTTAGATTACATTGTTTTAGCTCAACTGTAAATTGTCACGGTGAGTAGCACAGATGGACCCAAAAAGGCAGACAGTCTCAGGAAACAGGCACTTTATTGGCCAAACCAAGAATAAACCACTCAACAGAAAAACACAGGCCGAATGAACACTGGCAAAAACTACACAGTAAAAAAACAGAGCACAAACAGAGACAGAAAACCAAAACCTATATAGACGTGGAATAATCACTAACAGGACACAGGTGAGAGACACAAGACAGGTGAAACACATGAGGCAATCAACCAAGGAATGGGACACACAGGAAGTAAAACTGACAAAATACACAAGGGGAGAACAACTTTCCAAAATAAAACACGAACTAACACAGGATGTGACAGTTAATAACAAAGTTATTATTCTAACCATGTATTTTTAATATCCATAATATGAGAAAAAGGCAAGGGAGAAAAGGACATCTCTGTTTAATGCTTCACAATGATAATGTTTGTCACTTGATGTCATAACACTTTTTGTACAAGATTACAAAAACTGCTCTCATTATACAAGAAAAGATTATCTGGAGCAGTCAGTACAACCCAACAGCACTTCCTACAGGCAATCAGACAAGTAATATTTAGTAATATAAATAAGTAATATATCCGACTTTTTAGTATTTAACCTAATGTATACCAAGTATTTATATGTCTATGTAACTGTATTCTGTATTCCGTGTTACATTTCTCTATTATGCTGCTATAAACATAAGACTTTTAACATGGCATGCTTGCACAGTATACTCTTTTACGCACATACTGTATAGACCTGTACAGTCAGTATACTTTAATTATTATTATAAATGTATTTAAACTTCTTAGCCTGTGCTGTTCCAGATGCAGTTATTTTATTTCTCCTTTTCATATAAATGGCAATGCAGACAGGCTGCAATTAAAGACAACATGAATCTTCAGAAGTTTCTCTAAAGGTTCAAAGCGGCTGCTGCAGAGATGTTCTGTTTTTTTTAATGTTATTTTATGATGTGTCTCAAATTATCACCTGTATCTGCAGCATCAAAAATAAAACACAGATGAAGGTTGAATGTGCGTTTTGAAAGTAGTCAACACGTCTACTCAATACCTCTGTGGTTTTCTGCCTTTTACCATAACCTCAACAGTCAATGTGCAAATGTACATGCATGGGAAGTGACTCTAACCGCTATTTAACAGCCATTTGTCTGGTGAAAGCTGCCACAGTGTTTGCAGCTTGAAAAAAAAAAATGTAAGTGCTTATAAAAGCATCTGGTACTCAAGTTGCTATATGGTGTGTCCCTCACCGAAAGGTAGACAATACTAAAAAACTGTTAACATGATAAAAAGTGTACTTATAAGAAATTAAACATCAAACCCAAATCACTATATCATGTTTTCTGCATCATAATCATTGTGACCAAACTATCTAACAAGATAAATTATGATTTCCAGCATTGTCCTTACTTTGGCAGTTAACTTTACATCAGTTATTTTTGTGCAGAGGTAAGTTTCCCACTGCGAAATAGTCCCAGCAGCAGCAGCAGCAGCAGCAACAGCAGCACAGCCAACATCACGATGATGACTACAGTCCTTAAGATGAGGTAAGTATGGCAGGAGTTATTTGAGGTGAGGTCTGACAAAGAGTTCTGAGTTTCTTTGTGATCTGATGCAAAAAGAAAGAAGATGAGACTATTGATTGCCATGAGGAAATGTATCAGTCTAGTCAAGAAGTTGGAAAAAAGATAGAGATCTATTAAAATAACAAATACAGCAAAGTTTGTTTTCAAAATGACTTAAAAAAGTATGTGCCGTAACATCATGAAACACTGTGGTAACTTATTGTGTTATAATTATATATCAGATGGTTGAATCAAAGGCAACTGCACTTGGTCGTATAGATACTTGAAATCATTCTGATTCTCAAGTCTTGGATAGCAATAACAGACATGATATATATATAATTGAAATATTATTTTATCTATTTAATCATAGCTATTAAATAAGTTTTTGTTTCTGCATCAAACCCTGCAGTGTCTTACCTGTGACAGTCAGCCAGCTCGCTGATGATTCTCCAAATTCAGAGATGCTACATTTGTAGAGTCCTTCATCAGACTTGGACAGACTGGGGAAGCTCATCTCTCCCGTAGAGCTGCTCCCCATGAAGTCGTCATCTTTATAGAAGTTAGCAGTGAGATTGAAGGTTTCCTTGATTCTACAGCGCAGAGTCACATTTTTTCCCTCCACCACAGGAAGAACCGGACTCTCCAGGATCACAGAATCAGCTGAACAACGAGTGTAATGAAAAATAATTGAATTGTTTTATATTTAAATGATTTTTACATATAAATCTTTCTTTCATGTACAATAGAAAACACGTTATCAGTCATGCTACATCTTGAACAAAGTTGGCTGATATGGTAGATTAGGTAAAGCTCAGAAGTTCCAAAACATGTTACATTTTTGGGGCTTTTACTATATACATACCAGTGACAGTGATGTTGACGGTATTGCTTTTCTTTCCACCTATTTCACACCAGTATTCTCCGCTGTCAAGTGCTGGGTATGCAGTTGAAATTTCACAGGGCCCTGTTGATTTCTCCCAGGTCGAAGCACATATTATTGGCTTTTCTTTGATCTTTCTCATTACTCGCCATCCATTAAATCCCGCCAACCCTTCACAGCTGACAATGATACGCTCGTGTTTAAAGTGCTGTTGTCTGTTTGGAACAACCTGAGGAAAACCTAAATCTAACGCAGGGAATAAAAAATGAAATATATATATATATGTAACCAGATTAATTCCCCTCTGAAATTAATAAAAGTCTTACAAATAAATCTTGTTACTTTACGCAAAGGTGTCAAATATCTTTTGGACTATTTTGCAGAGACTTCAAAAAGACATGAACTTGGGCTTCATAAGCCTTTCGATTTCTAAAACTACATCAACAATATTATACAAATAATACTAAAATAATAACTTCATTTCTAAGCAAGTGAACATCTAACTGTGACATTACTCACCAGAATAACTGAGGTGCAGCTGTGCAACCAGCAGCAACAACACATTCATCACTGAAGACAAAGGAAAGTTGATTATCAGTTGTATTGGAATGTAAATGTCGGGCTGTATTGTGAGTTTAACAATGATAAATGTTACATTACTACACATTATAATAACTGTGCATTGCCATCATTCTCCCAGGTCCCATATTATTACCATGTGTAACTGCTCATCAATGCATAATATAACTTTGACAAACTTTACAGACACACTTCTTATTTCAAAATGATTCACTTAGTATATTTTTGTAAACTTTAGAGAAACAAACACACTCAGTACTCACACAGTCTGATGCAGAGAAATGTTCCCTCCATGATGTCTTGCTGCTGACTGTGTTAACACCAGACTGAAAGTAAGATATAATGTAGGTCCGCCTCTTCCTGTGTCTATTCTACATAGTAGAAGTAACGATGGTGAAAAGAAAATAGTGACAATGTAAAGCATCCTGGGCTTCTGAGCACTTATTCCACTGATGAGTTAACCATTGACAAACAAGTTAGAGGTTTTTTTATGTTTACTTAAAGACCGTGTAAAGTGAATTCAGACATTTTCTTATAAACACATTAAATAGGTCATACATGTATTTCTAAAAAAGGTGTAAAAGTATTTCAATCATTTAGATTTTAATTGTGGAGCTAGGCTTCACAAACTGTGTTTCAAGATTTCTGTGTCTGGATTTAATGGGCGGGTCTGAAAATCACCAGCATAAACCCGCCCCTGCTGCTGTAGAGGTTCAATGCAGTATGATGTTCATTTGGGACATTTTGGCCTCCCTGATTTTATATGTGATGATAAAGCAGGGTATGCATTAGGGCGTGGCTACGTCGTGATTGACAGGTTGATTGGTTCACAGGTTCAGGAGGGCGCCTCATGCCCCTCCTGATGCCCATATAAGTAGAATCTGTGTTTTTATTTTTCCCAGTATGCACCTGAAATTTTCAAGTAGGCGCTGCTCAGATCCAATACTATTGGCCCCCCGAGCAGCAGTCCACAAACCAATGGGTGACGTCATGGAAGTTACGTCCATTTCTTATATACAGTATACAAAATGTATATTATATCAGATATTTAGATAGTTCTTTATTATTACAAAGATATATTTACACATCGCGCTTCAACATCTGCTGCAGGTCAGTTTGATCTGCAAATACTAAAACATTACAGCAACTTGTGTCTGAAATACAAATCAACACACTGAATCACCACACACCTATGAACCTTTCTGCTTTTCTTTTTATTTCTCCGTATATCTTACAGCAGAAACAGCTCATCAATAATTACTTGCAGACACAGCTGGAGCGTGCAGCTCGTGTTTGACACTGCAATTTACAGGACGCTATATTTCAAGTGTAGATGCTCACATCGTTATGGTCATTGTTATAGTTATTGTTCTCAGTGTGGACTGCCCTTAGCTAACACTTGACATTCAGCACAACATTCTCAAAACAAAATGCACATAGCATGGTCCTTTTGAATAACAAAACCAAACTCTTCTGTCCATGAGGCCCTTAGCTGGCGGCGTTTCCATCAGCCATCTGAACCTTGGCCCTCAGTGGGAGATGTGTGCAGGACAGCACCCACACAGCGCTGTGGGAAATGTGGGCAGGAGGGCACGCTGTCAATCAAACTAAAGAAGACAGGCCATGCGTAAAGCAGGTGCCATGATTAACAGGTCATTTTAAACGCTGCTGAGAGGGTAGTGCTTTTGCCAGTGTGCCAGTGACTCTGCTGCGGTGTGCGAACCATGGCAGTAATACCAACACAATTCTCAGTTAATGAGAAAAAGAATGAAAGTTTATAGAACAAATATATATGTGCATATATTTATTTTTCCACTCTAAAACCTTACATGTCAATATGACAATATACATGCAATACAATTTTTTCACTTTTTATACAATAATACAAACACAAATCTTATTACATTTTTTTATTTCATTTTTTAAAACTGTTTTGTTGGTGCTACAAAGACATTATCGTCAGTGCTCATAAAACATTCTGGTACACAAGCTGTTGTATTGCTCCAAAATTAGGCAATACTGCAGGAAAATAAACATGATAATAACTGGATGGGTTAGGGTTACAAGAAAGTAAAGGAAAAATATAAGAAATGAACAACTAAAATGAACACCATCATAAAGTGTAATGGCTAATCAGGAAGAGAAGAGGCAATGCATTTTAAAAGCCATTATGTTAACTCTGCTGGAGAACTACAAACCACTATATCATGTTTTCTGCTTCATTGTCTTTGTGATCAAATCTGCAATCAAATCTTCTCTGATAAAAAACATTAATGGACTTTGAAAGCCACCTTTACATGTGAGTGGGTATCTGTTATTTTTATGTAATTTTGAGTTTCCCAAAGTGAAGTATTCCCACCAGCAGCAGCAACAGAGCCACCATCACAATGGTGAACACAGTTCTTAGGATGAGGTACGTATGACAGGAGTGATCCGAGTTGTCCGAGGAAGAGGTCTGAGTTTCTTGTGCTGTGAAGACAGAAATTATGTGCATTATGAAACACTGGTAACCTGATGGACAAGATGTATTTTTAATACATCAAAGTGATTAATAAACATGTTACAGGAGACAACATACATGATGTCTCAGGGTGACATTTTGTTATTTTGTTGTTGTTGCTGCTGCTAACTGACCCTGTCTTGGCCAGGTCTCGCTTGCAAAAGAGGTTTTAATGTCAATGTGACTTCCTGGTTAAATAAAGGTTAAATAAATACTGCAGAAAAGTCATTAATAAAAAGAGCAACCAAATATGATGATGCCCCTTTTTCAAACAAATGATCAGATTTTGAAATAAGAAATAAATTCATCAGCATAAACTCTACTGTCAGGTGGTTGACCCGGGAGGACAACAGCCGTTAACTCAAAAAGTTGGTATAGTTTCTTTAAATGAGGTCTATTCTCCATAATTTCCAAAACTTGTGGTAATAAGTTGGAATGAAGTTGACTAAAGAGGTCTAACACAGAAGGAACTGACTTTCTGCTCTGCATTAAAGTCCTAAGGCCTCATTTTAACGATCTATAGTGCACGGCGTGAATTATTATTTCTTAATATGTTAATGTAATAGGCTACTTTTATTTTATTTGTTTGTATGTTTGTGTGCTGCTGCCTGTCCTTGTGTGTGTAACAGGCAAGGTGTACATGCCTTTTAAAATCTTGATAATGCTCCCTTAAAATAACAGTGAAATATGCGCCAGTGACTTCGGACGTGTTTTTTTTTTTGTCAGTAGCGCAATCGCTTTCCTCTGCCTCAAAATAGCAACGCACCACCAATGTGCGATTTGAGACCAACACGTCTTTTAGTGCAAAAAGCGGTGCAAGTGCATTTGCTATTTAGACAATGGGGGCAAGGCGAGAAAATGACAACTGCGTCGGAGGAAACTAACAAAGACACATGTCCTGCCAAACGCAAGATTAATTTCTCACCTCTGACAGCCAGCCAGCTCTCTGGTGATTCTCCAAAGTCAGAGATGCTGCACTTGTAGAGTCCTTCCTTAGATTTGGAAACACTTTTGATGGTCATCTCCCCAAAGGAGCTGGTGCCATAAAAGACGCCATCTTTATAGAAATCAGCTATGTGAGCGGCAGAGGTCTTTTCACTTCTGCAGCGGAGTGTGGCACCGTCTCCCTCCATCACAGCAAGAACAGGACTCTCCAGGATGACAGATCCATCTGTATATAAAGAATTATGTCAAATATTAGTTAAATTTGAAGGTTTTATAAACTAATCAATCATTTTCGAGGGAAAATCAAGTTGGTGGGGGCATCAATATACTGTAGACATCAGCAAAACAAGATGAAACACTGTTAGCTCATGAACAGTAGATTCATGACTATTTTAATTTTATTGCTTTAAACTAACTGTAGAGTATGTTTGAGATATCATTTGGAGTGCCTCAGGTTTTAATTTTAAGACCACTAATCTTATTTTCTTTCCATATTCTAGTAATAATTCGATGTTAAACATAAATATAGCCATTTGATGTACCGAACCAGAATTTTAATCTGCAGTCCCTTCGGTAGATCAATATTAAAATATATAACAGCAGAATAACAAGCAGTACAAAGCAAAAAGTAGGCATGATGTTGCATTTCATTATTAGGGAGAAAATACTTATATCTCACTGTTGAACCCAATAACCTCTCTGATCCTGTCTGACTTGATGTTTAACAGATATTTATCATCATCACTGGTCAAGACAACTGGTTATGCATTTGTTTTAGGACAGAATATGCTTTAAATGATTACTTTCAGAGATATTTGTGGCCAGGCTCCTTATGACTATTTCTCTCTTCTTACCAAACAGTGGACAGATTGAGAAGGAGTCTACAGTATCTTCGTCTAAAATGCATCTCAAAAAGTCATTTTTATCATTATTTTTTATGTGACATTTGTCTTGAGAAAAATACAATACAATACAAGCATCTAGAACACAGGACAATGGAAAGCATAACCAAGCTGTGGTACTCTAATACTATTTTGTAATATAGAAACTTTAAAAAAAACAAACAACTTCCAGCTTTTGTCTTAAAAGCCTTGAAAATAAGCCAAGAGAAATTATTAAATTATGTTTACTCTGATTTCTCCACTACTAGTATATGTTTTTGTTTGTAATGTATCAATTTGGTTGTCAGCAATAAAGATTTGAAGGTTTGATTGTGAAAGTTGTTTGAGTTGCTTCTCTAATTTTGTACTTTTTCTGTTGTTTGAAGCGTATAACCAGCAAATCTCGTCTGGGCTTGTATGAATGTGTGGTGTTTTATAATCTTGTGCATCCTCCATAGTCATATGCAAGACACAATAATACAATGCTTAATTTATACATTCATTCATTCATTTAATATAGAATTGTTAATTGACTGCAAACATACCAGTGATAGTGATGTTGACAGTGTTGCTTCTCTCTTCTCCAGCCTCACACCAGTACTCTCCGCTGTCTGTTGGATAAGCTGGTTCGATGGTACAGATGTATCCAGGTGTCACCAAGTTACTGACACATCGATTGACTTTTCCCTTTACCTTTCTCAACACACGCCATTCAGTTGTGCTGTTACCCTCACAGTTAAAAGAGATGGAGCCATAATCAAAGACCTGCAGTCTGGTTGGAATGATCTGAGCAAAAACTGCATCTGACACAAGGACACATAAAATAAAATGATAATGAAGCCAAACAGAAATAAAATCACTAAGACAGAATATGAAACATAATTATGGACATTGAAGGAATTCATTAATTAAAACATTTTAGTTTTCATCTCGAAATAGATTAAGGTACTGTACAACATAGTTACCATCTTCCAGAGCATGACTATGGTGGAAATATGCAACCAGCATCAAGACATTCAACACTGGGGAGACAAGAAGGAGCTGATCAATTGAGTTGTAGTTTGTGTCCACTAGGTACAAATATCCAATATACAGTATACAACAGCAGTAATGAATTAAATAATATTTCTTCATCTCACCTTTTTGTCCTAAAACTTTTAAATATCCTCTTTTGAAATATTTTTTTTGCTTCTGAAAATGTTTTTACCTCATTCTCTTATTCAATTTGAGTTATTATGTGTACATATGTATTTCTTTCATTATGTCCTTATAATCTCTGGTTTGATAAGTCCTATATAAATAGGCTTTATTAGTATTATCACAATATAAAACCGATTAAAGGAGTTTTGGGATATGACCTGTGTAGGATTGGCTTTTTTTTAAGTTGAAAAAAAATTCTGAGCAGCCAAAACAACTTAAATGAAAAGTGAATATCTAAGCTCTTTACCCCATTGAGATAAAATGTCAAGTAAATACAGACTCAATACTTACACAGTCGTATGCAGGGAGCCGCAACCTCCATGATGTCTTGCTGCTGACTGTCTGTGCAGTTCCACTTAGATATAGACAAGAACTTCCTCTTCCTGGGGTGGAGTTTAGTCACACAGCAACAGAGCTATAGACTATTTGTTAGTGTCACTAGGTTCATGTCAAACAGTGTGTTTGGGTCCGCCCCTTAAAGGTTGTCTCAGTCTTGGTTCCATCTCACAGTTTTAATATGGAGTCAACAGCTGTTAACAGGGAGTTAGTGTCTAAAGGCCTTTACACACCAACAGCAGCGCACATAAATGGCATAAAATTGCAAAATGGAATCAATTTAAAATGATAATAACCTGGTTCTCCTTTTACTGGTTGCCTTTAGGTTGTTTACTGATTTGTTCTATCTCTAACCAAAAACACATTGCTCTTAATATACACGCACCATAATGGAGTACTGGAGCATTTGTTACTTTTCTCCACATGTTGTCCACATCATTGTTTCTGTAGTTCTTACAAAACAGAGGATTTTGTTTGGTCAGACGTGTACATGTTGGAAGTGAAACCTTGGAAAATTGGATCATGGTGCGTTGATGTGAAAGCTTGCAATGACTAAATACAGATCTGAAAATATTATCAATGTGCAAATGAATCACATATCAAATACATCACATATGGGTGAAGGCCTTAGCACTGAGCTCTAGTGTTGAGAAAAGCAAACTACACAAACAGGCATTAATTACTCCAATATAGTGTTAAAATGACAACATAGCAATAAGTTAATACTCTGTGGTGCCACATAGACACTTTAGCACTATCAAGATTGTTTGCATACATGCCATTCTCAATATTTGAGTTTCAGGCCTATATCACATCCCTCTCTCTTATAACCAGAAGAGTTAAGTCAAGAAAGACTTGACTTTATTGAGTTTGAATTTATTAATTCAAAAAAGATGTAGTTTGTAAAGGATGTGTGAGTAACCTAGTCACTGATGTTACACATTAGTTTTGGTAAAGCTCCTCATGGGGCTAAATTCTGCTGTTGACCCTCATGTTGTTTTTCTGCGTTAACCACACTGATGGCCCACTTTATACATATATAATAGCGAATACACAAACTGCACCTAGTAATTATATCTCACAGTCAGTAAACATTTATAGATCTGGCACACAGTGTGTCTGCGTCATATCAAACTGATGTACGCTCATGTTCGTGGTTGACCACAATGAGACGATTTTAAATGAGTAGCTGCTCTGTTCTTGTAAGCAGCGTCTTCTGACGTGTGAGCAGACAGAGCCGATAGAACAATGTGGTTTAACTGCTACACGCAAATAAACGACTTGCTTTTAAAAGTAGACACAGCTGAGGTGCTCAAGTATGGCTTGTGACGGTTAATCTACTAACTTAAAAAACAACAACAACTTCATACATTTTTATTTCAAAATGCAAAACTACACCATTCTTTATTTTAATGATCTTATAAGCAGTAGATTTTAAAACTACTAACTTATTTGGCTCTTCATTTAAATGTACATGCATTTTAGTTAGTTAACCAATGAGATCAAAGACAATCTATATTCCTCAGTAAGCCCTGACAAAAATACAAAATGAGCACCAAAATATCCACTGTGAAGTTAAGCTTTCTACTTGTACAGTAGCTTTCTCTTTTCCCATATAACTCTGCAGTCACACTATGTCACACTAACAGACTCTCCTCCATCCTCAGTTGTTTTCTGCTCTCAGTGACCTGGAAGACACATCAAATTATATTTTTTTCTATAATGATAATAACAACAACAAGAGAGGAAAACATTACTTGAATGTAATTTTGTAGCTTTATGTATCTGACGCTTCTATATGATCTAAGGTTTAAGATTCACTGTTGATAAACATAATTTAAAAAACAACAACAACAACAACAACAACAACTTCATCAAAATTTTAAGAGCAGTACCTCTTTACTTCCTCTGATTTGCGACAACACCATTAACTGTTCTGTCTGGATCAGGTATATGTGTCCCTCCAGAACCTGAGATATAAAATCAAAACAAACATTTATTGTAAATATGTATTTCAATAGAATAAACAAATTATAATACGTAAGTAGCATGTGAGTAGAAAAGCTGTTAGGTCTTCATAGAGAACTGTAAATCTATGTACATTTTAAAAAAAAACTTTACTGATATTGTCTTATCATGGATCCTGTGTATAGATTGAAAAGCTCTTTAAGATAAATTTATAGATCTTTCACTGAAGTGTGAAATTGAAGGAATGCATTCTTACATATCATGTTTTACATAACTTGTGACATCACAGATTTGATGTGGTTTACACCCCACTGCCTGTAAGCTATACAGTAGGCAATGTTAAGTAAAAATAGCACAATATTAAAAAAGTACCTTTCTCCCTCTTCTTTGTTACAACAACGGCATACGTCACATCATCTGGCTCAGCTGCCTTTGCCTCTTGACAACCTGAAACATAGAAAATACAGCCTTTATTTCAACTGAAAAACTAAGCAATACAATACAATATGCAGTAGTAATAATGCAATAGTGGGGTATAGACAAAGGCACATTTATAAAACACATATATAATGTTATAACATCATATATAATGAAACATTAGTTGTTGTTTCAATGCTTACTTTGCTGATGAAAACGATCTATATATTTCTGGTAATTCCAATTTTATACAGTCTGTTACTGCAAATAAGTTGTCAATAGTTTCCCTCGTCTGGCTAATTTAAAATCTTTCTTCAGTTACAGTATACCTTGCCATCATATAAAGACTTGACAATTTGAGAATCAATTGCCTAAACATGGGTAAGACCTCCTAACCACATAATAGGTATGTATGAAAAGCAGTATCATATATGTTATCTGTACTTTGGTGTGTACAAACACAACTGCACATTTGACAATGCAGTGAGAACTTGAAACCCAAGAAGGCACTTACCAAATATTATGAGATTTGAATAAGATAATTTCAAAGGGGTACCTCTCTTCTTCTTGTGTTTTGTGACAGCAAGTGGAGCCATATGTGGATCAGCTACAGTGACTTGTTCAAAGACTGAAACAAATAAAAACAACAAGAAAAAATACTATTAAGAAGTACTGAGCCATACATATATAGATTGACTTCAAAATAGTAATATTTCCATGTAAAGCCAGTTCAAATACAACTATACTATCTTAATATTAGTTTATAAAACAGCCTTAGTTGGGAGTCTTAAGTTAAGTTGATTTCTATAATGGCAGGTTCTTAGCTTTGTTTCTTAACTATATGAGACTCACCTGGGTCTGATCCTGGTGTTGGCATGCCAGAGGAAAAACATGCAACTAAAGTACAACAGACAGGAAAATGATGCTGTCAATGGAAAAATGAAAACAATACAGAATAGGAGAACTACTAAGACATGATGCACATATGGCCAAATGTTCATGGAAGCTGGATATGTTCCTCAACATTATTTTTTGCGTTAGTACCATAGACTGTATATAAGAAATGGACGTAACATCCGTGACGTCACCCATTGGTTTGTGGACTGCTGCTCGGAGGCCATTAGTATCGGATCTGAGCAGCGTCATCTTGAAAATTTCAGGTTTCTACTTAAATGGGCATCAGGAGGGGCATGAGGCGCCCTCCTGAACCTGTCAGCCAATCAACCTGTCAATCACGACGTAGCCACGCCCTAATGCATACCCTGCTTTATCGTAAACATTTAAAATCAGGAAGGACAAAATTTCACAAATGAAAATCATACTGCATTGAAGAAGGCTTTAAACTAGCGATTGAGACCATAAACACATTTTGAAAACGTTTACTGAGGTTAGAAATCAAGTGAGAAGTTGGTGAATTCTCCATTGACTTGTATAGAGACGGAAGTCCTTTTGACAGCAAAACTGTCGCCCCCTGGTGGCCTTTTGATAGAATGCAGTTTTAAGTTACTTCTGCGTTGGCCTCATTTCAGAGGACCGGAACTATATAAACAACAATACTTTCTGCATTGACACTGAATGATGCCACTGGATATAAACATAATAAACATTACCATAATTCAAGTGATACTGGGCTTGCACTATTATAGTGACTAAGTGAAATGCCCATACCATCCTGGGGTCTCAACTTCCAGAACAAAAGTCATAATCAACCGATTTTTAATTGTTTGATGTTTTGTGGAGCTCCAAATGTTTGCACCGCACATCAGATGTATATCTGATTTCAAACCAGCACCAATGGTGTAAAACATGTCTGTTAGATGATGTTGATATTATTATAGATTAAGACTCACTGACCTTTGTGTTTCCGACAGTGAAGTAGTCCCACTACCAGCAGCAGTACAGACACACACAAAACGGAGAAGACAACTGAAAAAAGGACGGAAAGCTGAACGGAGCCACGGTGGGAACGATGAGTCTTTTGATATACTTGTGTTGTTGAATCTTGATGTGCAGAGGTATCATGTGCTACGAGAAAGGATAATGTAACAATATGAAAATGTTGGACGTATGTAATTCATGTCTAAAATCTCCTCTTCAAAAATAGGAAAAACTGTTGGGTCTCACCTCTGACAGCCAGCCAGCTCTCTGGTGATTTTGAAGGTCCAGAGATTTCACATTTGTAAAGACCTTTGTCAGATATGGAAATGTTGAGAATGTTCATCTTGCCTTTGTAATCTGTCTTAATGAAGCGGCCATCTTTATAGAAATCAGCTGGGGAGGAACCATCCTTTTTTCTACAATGCAGAGCGACAGCTTGTTGTTCAATCACAGGGAGAGCAGGACTATCCAGGATCACCTTACCACCTGAATAAAGGATAAAAAACATATGTATAATGATTTCAAATCCTGTTGTCATATTTGATTGAAAATAGGTTAATAATCACGAATACCATGATTGTTTACGGGGAACTTCTGTATCTTTGTTGGGCAAAAAAGGAACTAATGCCTTCAAACTGTTTCCCAAAGACTGAGAAACAAAGGCACCAAAACAAGATGAGAGGCATTTATGACTTCACATATAGTTCATGATGAATAACGAAGCTCCATCTTATTTGCACTGGTCAAGAAAGTTCAACAAAAAATGTCTTCATTCAAGGCCCACTTGCCAGATTTTTCTGGAATTTTCATTTTGTCATTTTGAAGAATATCACACATATTGCTTGAACTAGTAGATAAACTTACCAGTTACAGTGATGTTGAGAGCTCTGCTTCTCTCTCCTCCTTCATTTTCACACCAGTACTGTCCACTGTGTGATTTAAAGGCAGGTTTAATGTTTAAGAGCACTGCTGCTGTCTCCCACTGAGAAGCAATTGAAGGAATGTTTTTCATCACTCTCCATTCAGTTGGGCCATGAAAGTCTGCACAACTTAAGGAGATGGATTCATATTCAAAGAACTGCAGTCGGTTTGGATCAACACGAAGAAAAACAGCATCTGTGACAGACAAAAATAAATAAATACATAAGAGATCTTTTCCAAAATTCAGTATCCACTTTGAGAAAACGTTTTGCATACTCAAACATGGAGCAGTACCTTTGTAACTCTGGTTTTCCTCGTCAGTCTCTGTGTACAAGTCAAACCATTAAATTCAGCATGTCTTGCATTTGAAATATTAACTCAATGTACTTGGATTTACAATATAGAAATGATTATCTACGCATTTAGTTACAAAACTCAACTTACCGGCTTTCTGATAACTGTTCTGATCCAGCGTAGTTAGCATCAGTGGTACAGTCACCATTGGAGAGGCAAAGGTATCAATCGGATCTATCAGACATAAATATCTTTATGTACAAATTGTACCATACCATACCACTAAAGTTTATCATTAAATTAATATATCTGCTAATCATGTGCTAACCCTAATTAAAATCCCTGTTTGTACTTTATGACTGACAGTTTACATCTTTGCAACAAACTTTACTGCTATATTTTTGATTCATATTAATTTCCACGCCCCTTTAAAGAGAATGTTATATGTTAATAAATTGTAATAAAACAGTAAATGGCAATACAAATAAAGATTGAATGGGATAAATTTAACTAAATCAATACCAATATCCACTTTGCCTGAATAAGCAGTGCCTTTGTCACTGACACTTTGTGGAAATATTCATAATGTACAAAGAAAAAATATATATGGAAATGATCTGTTTATATCTATGAAGTTAATAACAAAACTCAGCTTACCAGCTTCCAGAGAACTGTTCTGAATTTGAGCAGTGAGCAGCAACGGTACATTCACCACTGGAGAGACAAAGAGCTGTGTGTCAGATATAAATTGAGTGTGGAGTGCATTTGACAAACACTAACTAATAATACCCTTTGATGTGATCCATGGCATTTATTTGATTTCTTTTCTTTTAAAAGTGTACTTTATAAGTGTCAATAAAAAGTGTAGTACTCACACAGACTAATGCAGAGAGCTGTGACCTCCATGGTGTCTTGCTGCTGACTGTCTGAGCATCCGACTGAATAGAAGCAACATATAATGTAGGTCAATGCGCAGTTCTTCCTCTTTCGGGTGCAGTTTGTTTCTAGCGTAGAGGCTGCAGCAGTTTATAGCATTATAGCCGGTTTTCAGATAGAGGCGTAGCTACTGGAGGATAAAAATACTTTTACATGTTGTGTCTGTGGGCAGTGCAAGTGTGTTTTAGCAAGTAGCAAACCTGAGGTACAGGAAATGTAGTAAAACATTATCTATTTTATTTAACTTAATTGTATATTTTAAAGCATCTCCACAGATTTTATGTATATAGTTAAATTTACAAAACACAACAATTATTATTCAGCCTATAAAAACATCTTGTCAGAAAATAACCCTGATGATGTCATCAGGTCATCGTTGTCTTGGTGTCGGCTTTTAGGCTATAAATGTTTAGTAGAAAACGTTGTGTTACAAACACAGAGTTTCAGGTGTGAGCATATAAGCAGGGTAGATTCCACAAAGGATATTATTGAGTTGCCTTATGGGAAATGTAGGATCCAGTGTTATCAAGACATGAATCTGAATATATGGGACTCTGCTGCTTCGATTTTGACAGGTATTTTTTTAACGCCACAGAGTGGTGCAATGGTTAGCACTGTTGCCTTACAGCAAGATGTTTCTAGGTTTGAATCCACCACCTAGCTGGGACCTTTCTGTGTGTTATCCCAATCATATGTAGGTTCTCTCCAGTTCCTCCAGTTTCCTCCCACAGACCAAAAACATGGTGACTCTAAGTTGCCTGTAGATTAGGACACCTAGTTGGCAGGGCCGGCCGACCCGATTGCGTTCACCCTTCCAGGCTTGGTGAAATATTTTGCCTTTTTTTATGTGTGTGAAACGTTTTTTAAAATATTTGACTCAAACCTCAATTTAATTCGATGCAAATACATGGAAAACAAACTATTATTCAACAATTTATTTTTTTGTGCAAAATAACAAATCTTTTTAACAGAAATCTGTCTTGCTTAACTTAACAGAATAAAATAAATCTTTTTCTAACAGAGCTGTCCTGCTTAACTGAAAACAGTATAAAATAACAAAAAACAATAGAACGCAGAAAATTCCTGTAATAGTGCACATTTAGTGCAATAAGAAAAGTGCAAACAGAAAGTCTGTGGATAAGTTGTAAACATTAACACTTTCTGCCTCAAAATCTTGTCTTCCGGTATTTTCTTGCAAGCATCAGTACCTCGACCAATGAGAAGAGCCGGATTCTACATTGTCATTCCCGTGTGTGAGTGTGCTGTCAGCTCATTGGTCACAGAGCAGGAGGGGGCGGGCAATAAGATTACCGTAAATTTTCATATAAAACGCCCTGTCATTCATTGATTCCATTGACATTTTACAGACTATATTGATTCTCACGGAAATATGGGACAAAGTGAGTCACTTTTCAGCTCAATACAGGACGCGTAATTTTGTTTCTAAATATGGGACAATTCCATTTTTCAAGGGACGGTTGGCAACCCTACTGTAGATGTAAATGTGAGTGTGATAGTCTGTCTCTATACATGTTAGCACTGTGTTTGACTGGTGATCTTTCCAGGGTGTACGCCACCTCTCACACAATGTCAGCTGAGATTGGTTCCACTTCGCCCATAACCCTCTAGAGCAGTGGTCTCCAACCCTGATCCTGGAGAGCTACTGCCCTGCATGTTTTAGGTATCTCCTCACTCTAACACACCTGATTCTAATAATCAACTCGTTATCAAGCCCTTTGACGAGCCTCAGCTGCTTGATAACGAGTTAGAGTGAGGAGATACCTAAAACATGCAGGGCAGTAGCTCTCCAGGAGCAGGGTTAGAGACCACTGCTCTAGAGGATAATTCCCCCCTAGAGAGTTGGACTGAGGTCCAACTACCATAGTTGGAGGGATACTGTCATGTTCTAACACAGACAGCTGCTCTGATGACTTCCCTCTGTCCTCTGCATGAACATGAGTGCCCCCTGCTGCTGATTGGCTGGAATAGTGTTGCATAGCTCAGTCTGAGCCACTGTGTTTACATTACAGAGCCAGTGCTTTGTATGGATATGGGTATTCCGAGTCTAAGTCTAACCATGAACTCTGAGTTGATTTACTCTGAGATGGAAAACTCTGAGTATCCAGTTCCAGAGCAGCTGATCTGAATTAGTTCATTCAAATCTGAATATGTTCACCTTGAGTTTAGCACATGCACAACCACTATAAAAAGCCATCATCAATGGAGCCCCGATACCTTGATTCACCATGGCAACTCCTGAGAAAAAAAGATCGAGTTACGTCACTGAAACTGGAAGTCCTCAGGCCTGTGGCGAACATGACCATATATTTTGCAAAAAGTAACATCGCTGCAGATGCTGCAGAGAGAGAAGCGACATGGGAGAAAATTGCTGCACAGGTCAATGCTTAAGTTTGAATGCACTACTCCATTGACTTAACATTCCTCACTTAAAATTGTGACATACAGGTGAAAAAGTGGTGTAACATATTTGGAAGCGGCTAAAAATGAAGTAAAAAAACATAATCCAGAAAGGTAAGGCACATTTTGCTATGGGCTATGATTGTACCTCACTTTGATTTTATTCATAGTTGACGCAGGCTATTAAACAAAGTAAATATTCATTCAGTGGCTTTTTCAACATTTAAACCTCCAACAGAAAGCTGGACATATGTCCTCTCGTCTAATATCCTGCTTAGTAGATTAACATTTTACACTATTTTAACACTTTTATTTAACACAATTTTACTTATTTTTGATGTTTTATCTAAAATGTGACGATGTGTACATGAATACTCAATAAAATACTTCCTAAAAATAAGATTAACAAGAAGGCAGAAGACCGCAAAACGGGTGGAGGCCCACCACCACCACCTCTGACAGAGGCTGAGGAGCTGGCCCTGAATGTGTATATATATATAAATATACACACTATACCGACTTGATTGATGACATTGATTTGATTTCTTTCATTTTAAAGTGCACTCCATAAGTGTTAATAAAAAGTATAGTACTCACACAGACTGATGCAGAGCACTGTGACCTCCATGGTGTCTTGCTGCTGACTGTCTGAGCATCCGACTAAATAGAAGCAACATATAATGTGGGTTGAGGTTTAGTTTTTCCTCTTCCTGTACAGTGTGTTCGTAGTGTAGAGGCTACAGCAGTTTATAGCAGTTGTTCACACTGAAGAGTGCCGGGGGAAAATATGTTTACTTGTTGAATCTATGGGCAGAGCCACTTTAGCAACCAGCAAAATCTAGTAAAACACAAAGATATATTTTTTTGATCATCATTATTCAGTCTATAGACACTGCTGTGTAATGTCTTCTGTGATGATGTCATAGTGATGCAGTTTGTAGCAGTTTTTCAGACTGAAAAGTGCTGGGGAAAAATATGATTACTTGTTGAGTCTATGGGCAGAGCCAGTTAAAGTCCGTGTAAAGTAAGAATAAATATGTGTTCTGAGTTTGACATACCACAGAAAAGTGTGTTGTTAACCACCCTGCCAAATTTGAATGATTAAAAAAATCGTCAAAATATGAAATTAGGCTTCACGGTTGTGTAAAAATCAGCCTTTTTCTCAGCTCCCAAATGCTCTGGGAGTGCCCGCTGAGTCCGCTGAAGCCCCGCCCCCTACCAAGTGTCACCACCTCTACCAGAAACATGGACGCTAGGTCTGAGAGCTTTCTGCTGCTAGCTCGGCGGCTAACTCGACTGCTTGCTCGGTGGCTAACTTGGCGGCTAACTCAGCTAACTGGCTAACTGTAGATTGTAGTAGTAGTAGTGTGCGCTGAATGTATTTATACCTCTACAGCAGCAGGGGCTGGTTTATGCTGGTGATTTTAAATCCAGACACAGAAATCTTGAAACACAGTTTGTGAAGCCTAGCTCCACAATTCAAATCTAAATGGTTGAAATGCTTTTTACACCTTTTTTTAGAAATACATTTATATTTAATGTGTTTAGAAGAAAATGTCTGAATTCACTTTACACAGTCTTTAAGCGACCAGCAAAATCTAGTAAAACATTAATATGTATTTTTATGTAATTTAATTCTATATTTTGAAGCATCTCCTCGGATTAAATTCAATTAACTTAACACAACTATTATTATTCAGTCTATAGACACTGCTGTGTAATGTCTTCTGTGATGATGTCATAGTGATGCAATTGGGCTGTGGTTGTCTTGCAATTGTTTAGTAGAAACTTTGTGTTACAATTTATGTATGTATTTGTATTAATGTATTTAACGAGACTGAACCAATTAGCTATTGTTTCCCTGGTACCACGGTTGGTGCCCCACTATTTTTCATTCTTAATAATTTTATTGATTTTAATCATCGATACATATAATGTGACTCGGTAGTGTTTATGGTCCCCGTGTTTCTGTATACACACCTGATAACATCTGGGCACGCTCCTGATGAGTCAGCGGTTGGTATCTATGGGGATCTCCTCTCAGACCTGGATTAGGGCATCAGTGAGCCAAGGATATGCTTCCCCAGACCATCACTGACCCACCACCAAACCGGTCATGCTGGATAATGTTACAGGCAGCATAGAATTCACCACAGTGTCTCCAGACTCTTTTCACACCCAAACTCATCTGTGAAGAGCCAGTGGTAAATCAGGCCCTATGTGTCTTACACATAGACTGTATATAAGAAATGAACGTAACATCCGTTACGTCACCCATTGGTTTGTGGACTGCTGCTAATAGTATCGGATCTGGGCAGCTCCATCTTGAACATTTCTGGTGCATGCTGGGAAAAATAAAAACACAGATTCTACTTATATGGGCATCAGGAGGAACAAGAGGACAGAGCGGGGGAGGTTGCGAGGGCTGGATCTACCACAGTCTACACTGGCAACCTGGTGATGCTAACCAAGTTAGCTGTTACGACTAACTATAACCACAAAAGTCCGGAGAAAACTGTCGGTGTGAAACAAGTTCACAGCTATTTCCTGCAGTCTATCTGTCCGCACTCCTGAAACTGTGAATGAATCAACCTGTCAATCACGACGTAGCCATGCCCTAATGCATGCCGTATATATTATCGTCAAATATAAAATCAGGGAGGCCAAAATGTCCCAAATGAACATCATACTGCATTGAAGAAGGCTTTAAACTAGCGATTGAGACCATAAACACATTTTGAAAACGTTTACTGAGGTTAGAAATCAAGTGAGAAGTTGGCTAATTCTCCATTGACTTGTATAGAGACGGAAGTCCTTTTGACACCAAAACGGTCGCCCCCTGGTGGCCTTTTGATAGAATGCAGTTTTAAGTTACTTCCTCGTTGGCATCATTTCAGAGGACCGGAACTCCCCGCCTGGTATTACAAACAGAGTCACATTTGAGCATAAGAGTCCTCTGCTGCCCTCTGCTGCCACAACTGCAAAGATAAAACCTTTTACTGCCCACATTTTTTAAGCAATGGTCTTACTTCCCCTATTATACAGGAGAGATTAACTTTTCAGTTCAGGTGAAGGCTAACACTTGTTTCTTGTTAATCAGTAACCATTACAGCTAGTAATTTTAATAAGTTAATAGTGTTCATAGTGTTTACAAGGTGGAGAAACATCATTATCATTATGTTGAGGCTATTAGAGTAAACATTACCACTGAATTCTGCAGATCCAGAAATTGCATTTGGTTATATTGCACCCTTTTTCCAAATTGTGGACAGGATTTTGTAACAATTAAGGCACTACTTTTTTCATACACACACATACACCACCCTTGGTAATCCATATCCAAGCTCAAGCGCCTGGAAAATAGTGACAATTATAATTTTGAAGACTTGACATGCAACAAGGGCTGAATTTGAACTCCTGACTTTGGCACGTGGCATGCGACTTTTATGCCAACAGGCTCGTAACGAATATTACATGCTTTGTCATCAGAAGATTAGAGAAGAAAAAACTCCTGCTCATTGTCCTTTTACTTGCAATATACATAAACTTTATGAGAGATGCAATGCTTCAAACGTTAGACTTTGTATCTCTAATAAAGTTTATTATAAAGGACAATGTTCAGGAGATCTGGAAGATGTTATCTCTGTTATCTGTATATGATATCTATCTATCTGCAAGAAACTGAAGTGAAAGAAGAAAACTGTGTGGGTGTTGCAGCAGCATATCTGACTGATATCAGACTTTATACAGGTTAAATATTAGCCAATGATTACATAGAATAACCTCTAAATCTCCACATGAGCACTGATTTCATTTGTGTTTTCTGTAAACTGACTGAAAATGAATTCCAAATTTGTGATAATAAATGTGTCCCCTACAAATTATTATTATTATAGCCTAAAACAAACAAAATAATAATAATTGTTCTTGAAGCATAAAGTCATTAATCCATGTTGTAGCAAATGTAAGATAGAAAAGATTTTATGGGAGGAGACTTTGATCAGGAAGCTTATGCTTATTTTCTATGAACTGAAGCTGAGCTGATCTGATCTGAGCTGAGACGTCGATTCACTTTGAAGGTGAGTTTTGAGAAAATTGAATTCCTTTTTTCTAAGTTTCAGTAATGTGTTAACTACACTTTTCTATTCTGCACAATGAATCTGTCATGAACCATTTGTGGAGATGTTCTCTTGAACATAGATAGGCGAAGATTGATTTCTTGCATCAAATTGTTAAGAGCCTCAAATGCTATAAGATTGTTATATTCAATCCAATCGCTAGAATTAAATGTTGACATTGTACATCTCTAACTGTGGGCAAACGAACACATTGAATCTCTACATTTCAATGTTGATTGCATTTTAAGCTTTTTGCATTGTCATTTAAAACTACATGAAATGGCTGTTATCGGTTGAATAATTATGTTTTATCTGGTGACGCCATTGTTGTTAAGGTCTGGTTAGGTTTAAGCACAAATACACTGATTGTGGTTTTGGTTAAAATACGAGTTTGTCGCCAAAATAAACGGCGGCAAAAGTCCTAATAAACACTTTACTGACGCACAATTTTTAGGTACTTTTAGGTACCCCATTTCATGTTACTTAAGATGCAACTTTACTTATTTTCAAAACAAGTATTGAATCAATATATATTAATGATATAGTACTGTCAAAAACTTTGATTAACATTTTTTTATTTAGTTTGAAATATTTAATGTAAAATGCAATGAATACATTACCGTCATCCACTGGTACAAATATCATGCAATTTCATGTCACATCAATACAAATATAACCATTATAGAGTCATTTCATCCTCAGTAATGAGTTATTTTGTGTTTAATACTTAAGTAAACTTTTAACTACAATACTTCCCCACTTTTAATTCTATTTTAATTTAAATGCAGGACTGAGTTTTTTGTACACTGGTATTTGTTGCTTTTACTCAGCTATATGTCACACAGGATTTGCAATTATTTTGATAATGAAGAAGGATTATTGTGTGATTAACATTTCACAGATTTTTTCCCTAAGAACTCCAGGATGACGAACAGGCCCTATATCATACTGGCATGTATGCTTTGCATATTACTGCTAATCTTGTGTACAGGTAATAACACAACACACTCATCAGTTACTACAGGGCATTTCGTTTTCATCAGTGGGCTAATTATTCTCATTATTGGTTATATCGCATTATTTCATTATGCAACAAATCAAGAATAACCTGTGTCAAGCCTTTTTATTTATGTATTTTCCCGTTACAGTGCTGCTTTCATCTGTAACATTAATTGTGCTAAATTGTTTATATTTAGCTAAACAAAAATATAGGATCACTAATGTTAAACTAACTTTAGCAAGATAATTCAAAGATAGATGGATTCCATTGAACTTAAATTGGTATTGGGGTGAATTTGTCTTGTACATTGTAATAAAAATGTTTAATTTTTTGAATATGCCTCTGTGTTTTTTCATGATCAGGGACAAAACCCGTAAAGTCCAGTAACCATGATGAGCAGAAACTCGACACAGGGAATGAGCAACTACAGAAAGGTACATGTTTTGCGTTTGTCCCTTTACTGTATTTGTATAATGATATATTAGTATTCATTTTGATTTTAATCAGCTCTTTTAAATATTCATAGGATAATGTAAACATTTCTTACTGTTTCTTAAAACAAATTTATGCACAAGACGCAACATTTAATTCTGTTATTTAATCACATTTTCTGCATCCATTGTGTATGAATGTACTGTTTCTTCTGTGTTTTATCATTCCAGCTCCTGGCGAGCTCACACCTCTACCGTACGGCCATTACTTTGCCCTTGGCTTGGTTGGCAGTCTCGTTAGTAACTTAGTGTGTATACTTATTGTCTTTCTCATGTGGAAAAAAAAAGAAAAAATGTGTAAGTAAGACATTTTTTTCTCTTTCTAAATGTCAGTATGCCAACAAAATTAGATTATTATTGCCTTTACTTATTATTATTTGTCGTCCTTTAAAAAAAATAGGAATAGTAAAACATTTGATATTATTTTCATGAATATTGTTAATTCAGTCTACCACTGCCTTTTATTTGTGTTCTGTTCAGTGCCCTACACACCAATGATAAACAAGGATTTGGCTGAAAAAGGTACTGAGCTGAAGAAACAACTTCAGGCGGCTAAAGAAGACCTGGAAGAATGGGCAGCAGCTTTATCTCCACTGAAAGAAGTGAAGATGGGACTGGGGAACCAGAAAGATGAATTTAAGAGGCAGCTGGAAGAGATAGAGAAAGAGAGCGAGGAAAACAAAAAGAAGATTCAGTCAGTGGAGAAGGAAATAACAGTGAGCGATGAAAAAAGGGCAACTGAAAGAACTGAGGGTTTATTAAGAGAAAAACAAAACCTATTGGATGCTCAGTGGAAACTTGAAAAGAGACAGGGCGAAGTGGAGAAACAGCAGTTGAATGTGCAGAAAGAGCTGCAGAGAACAAATGATCTAATTACAACAATCACTGAAAGGAAAAGTAAATTACAGCACCGCATTGAGTTCATTCAGGCGGACTTGGATGAGGCAGAAAGTCAGAATGATGAAACTCATACTCACGGAGACTAAACAATAAATTATCTTCAGATTTACAGTCAGTTAATTTACACCTCTGCAGTTAATACTGTTTCATTTACATAATACTGTAGCACAATGATCCATTTTTAATTAGAGTGAGCATAGTCTATATCAGTACTAAATATTATGATAATTGAAAATTGTCTTATATAAAAAGACAACTTTATGTTTTGATTCAATACTTATCAACACGTTATTGGTAAAAACTCTACTCTAACCCAACCTTAACTTTAAGTAATGCATTAACACGATGTCCAACACATCCTCATCATTAAACAACCACATAGGTTTCTGGATGGCGTCAGTAACTCAAACATAACTATAGGTCATTTATGACCTATACTATTGTTTTTCTTGGGACTATAGTATTGTGTAAGTATTGTGTTCATGGGTAGTTTACTAATTTTCATATTAGAAGTGGCAAAAATCAATATATCATTTAACAATTGATTGCAAATGACAATATGTTTTTCCTAATAGAATTTCGATTTGGATGTTTTTACAATTGTTTTACTTTTTTGTGTCATGATTATGTTTTCCAAGAGCTGTCTTGTTGTCTTTTTGAATACATTTGCAATGATATAATTTGCTTTATTCCTCTTTGGAACTGTACATGTGACTCCCTCTCTTTTTGTAATGTGAGAATCAATAAATATAATGCTACTGACAGATTAATAAATATGTTCTGATCCTCCATTTTGTTGTGTGTCCTGAACATTTTCCATCAAAATGAAAGCGGCTACTACTTGTTCTGCCCCTTTTCACCTGTCACTGTCTGGATTCGTCTACTTAGGCATTCATATCACTCCATCAATTTCTGGCCTGTATAAAGCAAATTTTGAACCCTTGATTCGCGTGATTAAAGAAGACCTGGCTCGGTGGACAGCACTGCCGTTATCCCTTCTGGGAAGAGTCAATCTTTTCAGGATGAATATACTTCCGCGTTTGCTATACCCATTTCAATTAATTGGTATGTTATTGGTTCTTGCTTTTGTTTATTCATCTTAAAATTAATAAGTGGCAAGTCAAACTTAAGGATTTATTTACATTTACAAATAGAAAAAGTTTCCTCACAGTTCACAAATCATATAAAGCTAAATAGTTCTTGTTCATTAAAATAATACAAAGTTATTAGAGCTGATGTGTCTTTAATCATGTTTTAAACATAACTGAAATGGTTGTACATCTGGTGAAGTAGCGATATTAAAGAGAAGAGTTCCTTCCAGTTATACAGTAACTCTCTTATGCAGGATCACAGATTGTTATCACCACTGCAGTAGGTGTGGTCAGTTAGATATTAATGCACGTCCATAATTATCATTAAACATTTAAAGCAAACAGACATTCTCATTGTTAAGTGTAAGAGTCTAAACCTAATTTAATGCAGTCTGGAAGCAAATACAATACACACATAGAGATAAAACACATTATCCACCAGGTCAAAGTGCAGTTTTTTTTTTTTTAAGTCAAGGACTTTCACTGCAAAGTGTTTTAGTTGCAGGAGTGAACTGAACCAGAGAAACAACAGGTATGTGCCTCGGAGCAAATCTGATATAAATAATGGTATACAGATCAGGCTTGTTGTCATGTTATATATTTCATTGTTTATTCTGAACGGCCTTTATGAACTTATAGTCATTCTGGCATTGACTCAATTTTACTGCTATCACTACCTTTTTATCTAAAGGAGTATGTTTATTACATATTGTGGAGCAAAGTAATCGTGTTGACCACTATTTCCTGTGTATGACTTATTAGATGTGTTTTATAAATGGGCTAAATAGGTCTTGTTCAAATGGCTTTTATGAACTATTAGTTTTCCTTTTCCCTCAAGGTCAAATCCATTTTAATGTGCATGGTTTTGAAAAACAATCACATATGGTTTAATATCCAGATTTCTACATCCAAGTACATTTATTCAGGAATGCTTTCTTTTAAAAGGTCATTTAATTTTATGGAAATTTCCTGTTTATTGGAATGGTAAATATTCAGGCCAGTTTACATAAATGGTGGTGCAATCTGATACAAATTATATTAAAAAATATAAATAAGTTGGTTTAGTATTAATAAATAATATGTAATAAAAATAAATGTACACATTTTTACATTTTTCTTATAAGGTGTACCAAATTCACACCACCCTTTCTGCATGTCTAAATGTTGTTTGTTTCAAATGGCCTTCATGAACTATTCGTGTCCTATTTTTCCTCAAGGTAAAATACACTTTCATGTGCAAGATTTTGGAAATCACAAATCACATAGGCTTTAATGTTCAGATTTCTGCATCAGATAAGACTTTCTTTTTACAGGCCCTTTAATTTAATAAGATGTTCTGTGTAATTTGCAGGCATTGTTAGGGAATTTTACAGAAATAGTGCTGCAATCTGGTAAAAAAATTGTAGTAAACATATTTAAAGTTGGTTTACACATTTAGAAATCACAAAGGTTGTTTTTTTTAGCAATAGTTTTTACTTTTTTTTTCAATACTGTAATTTGAAGTGGAGTGGATAAAATTTTCTGTATACCTTAATTATGAAAACACCACTTATTTTCAGTCTTTCCAGCTGCTGACATGCGTCCATCTTGTCACCGTGACTGTATCATTGTCTGCTTGGTTATTGGCTTTGCTGGTGGCCTTGCTGGTGGATTAGTGAGTATTGGATTTGGCTACATTTTGAGGAAATCCACCAAATCATCAAATGGTAAAAAACATTCTCTTTCTAAATGTCAACATGGCAACAAAATTTGAGTATTATTGCCATTATTTCATATTTTTTGCCTCTTTTTTTAAAAACATAAGAGTGCTAAAACATTTGGTATTATTTTTTATGAATAGTGCTAATTCATTCTACCATTGTCTTTTATCTGTGTCTTGTTTACTCTCAGGGAAAAACAATCTGAGGAAACAACTTCAGGCGACTCAAGAAGAACTCAATGAATGGGCAGCAGCTATACCTCCATTGAAAGAGGTGAAGATGGGACTGGGGAACCTGAAAGATGAATTTAAGAAGCAGCTGGAAGAGATAGAGAAAGAGAGCGAGGAAAACAAAAAGAAGATTCAGTCAGTTGAGAAGGAAATAACAGTGAGCGATGAAAAAAGGGCAACTGAAAGAACTGAGGGTTTATTAAGAGAAAAACAAAACCTATTGTATGCTCAATGGAAACTTGAAAAGAGACAGGGCGAAGTGGAGAAACAGCAGTTGAATGTGCAGAAAGAGCTGCAGAGAACAAATGATCTAATTACAACAATGAATGAAAGGAAAACTAAATTAGAGCACCGCATGGAGTTCATTCAGGCAGAGTTGGATTTGGTAGAAAAGTCAAAATGATGAAACTCGTCTTCACAAAGATTAGTCAATAAATCAGATCGGCTGAAGGCTCTTGACCCCATGATGGTAATTAAGTTGGCAGATGGGGCAAAGAGCTGGTTGGTGGAGGAGGATCGGAGAGTTCGGGAAGGTGTGTAGATGTGAATAAGTTCCGAGAGATATGATGGTGTCAGGTTGTGAAGGATCTTGTAAGTGAGGAGTAGAATCTTAAAGTCAATGCGGGATTTGATTGGGAGCCAATGAAGTTGCTGCAGGGCAGGAGTGATGTGTTCAATAGAGGAGGGGGTTCTGGGTATGATACGGGCGGCTGCGTTCTGTACCAGCTGGAGTTTGTGAAGAGATTTCCACAGAAGACCAAAGGAAGGGGTTTCCCCAGACGAGGACCGAGCTACAATAGTGTCCACCAACGCCGTTTTACTCCGGCCGCTGTCCACCATCTTACGGCTGCTGTCTTTGCCTGGGTCGTAGCAGAGCTAACGACCCAGGCAAAGACAGCAGCCGTAAGACGGTGGGGCAGTGCGAGGACTACACGGAGCTGGGAGACGCATATAAAGACCTGTTTGAACTGTGCAATCGGATTCTAAGTACCTTTTCATTGACTTTTAACTGCTAAGCATCTTGTGAAACTTTGGGTTAAACCATCTTTGAAGAAACTTTTTAATAAACCCACTTTATTTTACACGCTGGTATCTGTTTGGTTATTTTAAAGCTCTGCTCATCCTGATTTTAAGAACCTGTTTTAGAGTCCTAGGCTCATTAATCCTTTAGTAATTTTACCCTAATTTCTTTTAATTATGAGTGTTTTCTATTTTCTTAAAATTGTTTTAGGCCTTGCTCTTACCTAGCAGGCCGGGGCTTTTTATATGAGTCTCTCTCTTTTTGTAATGTGAAAAACAATAAATATAATATACAGATGACTACATATGTTCTGGTCCTCCATTTTGTTGTCTGTCCCAACTGCCTTGACATTAAGAAGTGCATTAACACCATTTCCAACACATCCTCAAAATTAAACAACCACACAGATCAATACCATCATGCACTCCAAAATAACTCATAGGAGCATTTTCTAATATGCTACTCAGGATCTAGTGGGTGGGATCAGAGAGGACGTCAGGAAACTACCTGCACCTGGGTAGTTTAGGCCTCAGCATATTTAGGTGGCTTCCGTGGTAATCAATCTTTCTCTTCTCTTTCTTCCAGAGGGCTGTTGCACAAAACCTAGATAGCGGATTAAGCCGGGATTTTTTGTATTGTTGATGAATGTTTTTAATTAGTCTTCATGGTAAATTTCCTGAGTAACATTAACTTCCACTGCTCATTTTGAAGGCAACGAGGTTAGTAAGTGTATGGACACATTCAGTCGGTCTGTTATTGTCTGTCAGGCTTTTTCTCTCACTTTAATTACATCAGACTTATTTCTCTTTTAATATGTTTCACCTCCTCATTAGTTTCCATAAGAAGCTGTTGCTCACTTGGTAAGAGGTGTGCGGCACGTGGTTTTTCCATGTCTGCATCAGTAAATCTGTGATCGATTGAGTGGTCTATGTAGGAAAGCCCTCAGGCCTCCACCAACCAGATTGGTCAGAATTGTACATAATTCATTCATCCACACATTGCATTCATTACCAACTATCATTATTCTAATTTAACTTAAGTTGTTTTTAAAGTGAGAAACAATAAATAAGCTTCTTTTTTTTTTTTTTTACAGATGAACAAAAACATTTTGATCCTTGATTTTGTTGTCTGTCTTGAACATTTTTCATCACAATTAAAGCAGCAGGTCAAACTTCAGGATTTATTCATTTACAAATAGAATCATTTGCATACAATCACACAGCCACATCAAACCATATGAATGTAAGTATTCCTTATTTATTACAGTAAAATAAAGTTATTACAGTTAATGTGTATTAAACCATGTTTTAAACATCATTAAACAGTGTGTACATCTGATTAAGTACTGATATTAAATAGTAGAGTTCCTGTTAGTTATTCAGGAAAAGCACTCTGAACACCTGCCCTACTCTGCCTCTGATTGGCCAATACTAGTTGCCTTTGTTGGATAGGTTGGTTTGATTTAGACATGAGGACTGATATGAGAGTTAGGGTAAAAATATCTGGGTCAGATCCAATCAGAAGTTGAGCATGTGCGGGTTTTCACAAAATCCCACCTTCTGCACAGTATCAGTATACAGGATATGGATTGTTATCACCACTCTATGAGGTGTGGTCAGTGAGAGAGGAAAAGAAATATAATTTATAATACAAGCATCTAAAATGATCATTATAGATTTAAAGCAAACATACATTCACACTGCAAAAAGCAAGAACATTGCATAGACGTATTGCAATGCAGTATGGAAGCAAACACAATACAACCATAAAGGGAGAACACATTATCCACCAGGTCAATGTGCAGTTTTTTTAAGTCAAGGACTTTGACTGCAAAGCTTCGTGGTGTCAGGAGTGAGCAGAGCAAGACAAAAAACAGGTACGTGCCTTTTATGAAATGAATATACTTTATTTTAAACTATAACAGCACTCTTACTTCCTTTTGATTTAAAAGAATGTTTCAATTACATATTGTGGAGCAAAACTGATCAGTTATTTACAGTGTAACTTTACAGCTTACTGCTGTACAGCCTCAACTGCAAGTGAAACTAGTTTTATTAATTCATATGTATTTAATAAGTGCAACACAATAAATTTAACGTTTAAATTTTAAGGGCTTGTTGGACTTAAAATCACGTTTTCCCCCTAAAGTCTGGATTATTTGGCTAGTGTGAGTGCAAGTGTACCGTGCTTGAGTACGGTACACTTGGTCATGCATGCGCACTAGGAATTCATATAAATAAGACATTTTAAATCCCGGGAAAAGAAGCCAATTTTCCAGGTAATCCCGGGAAATCAACAATTTTTAAAAGGCAACATTAGTTGAGCCCTGGTCATTTCAAGCAACACTAAATGCAACGAGGAGACATTATATGGGTTACCAATCCGACCATTTTTTTGTGTATTATTTTATCATTATTAAGGCAAAAGAACTAAATGTATATCTATCGACATTATAATTATTATTGTTTTTGTGTTTGTTTTATGGTGTGAATTTGGTTGTCGGCTGCTGTTGCAAATCAAATTGCCCCTCGGGGACAATAAAGACTTTCTAATCTAAATAATGAATAGGCTATAGGCTTAATATGCTGCGTTGACTTCATTACATCTGCTGCACGGCTGTTACCACAATTATGAAATGCTAAGTTTATTGTCAACAGATATTTGCCTTTTGTTGAGATTTTGACTTTTTATGTGTTTTCTAAATTTGAGTGTTTTCTAATTTATTTTACTGATTGTAGCAAAACCAATTTCCCATTTTGATTAAAATCAAATGTGAAATTAATCATATGTAAAGACATTCCACTATATGTCGCATGAAAAAGCTACACAACACTGCAATGTGTCTTTTTAACTAACTGCTCTATTTTCTCAATCATAAGTTAAATTAGATCTCAGTCTTATATTAAACCATGAAGGGTACACCTTCTCTCTGTTTGCAATGGTTAAAAAAAATTAAAAATCTCAAAAGTAAAAACATTAGATAAATATCTTCATTTAATCAGATCATCTTTTATTTTATATTAATTTTTTTTTAGGCAGTACATGCTGGGACTGATTATTCTTCAAGGTGAAAATCTCAAACGATTGCCTCTCCATCTTGGTTTTGTTTTTCTCTTGTCTTGTAATCACATATTTCTAACGCCTTTCCCTGACTCTAAGGAACAACAGATGTGTGCCTTTTGTAAAGGACATGTATACATATTTAAATTTTAATGACACTTTCACAACCTTTTCTTTCTCTTCTTTGCCTGTTGCCCACTATTTCCTACTGTGTATGGCTGGCAGGAAGTGTTATTAATGAATCTGTTACTATGCATCACTACATGGCAACTAATAGCTCACACTGTCGCAACTGTAAGATAAACTAGTTCACATAATAATACTGAACCATGAAGGGTAACATTTTTCAGTAAGGCTTTCTTTTACAGGTCATTCAACTTTATGTTAATTTGCAAATATTTAATGATCAATTTTTATGCCATTTTACAGAAATGGTGGTAACTGATATAAATTATAATTTAAATGTAAAAAAGTTGGTTTAGTTGGTAAGCACCCGATCCATATATTTGTTATTTTATATTATAACAATAAATTATTGTATTAATTTCCTTATTCAAATCCAATTCAGGCCATTTTTAAAATTAATCTCAATATTTCCCAAATAAAAAACTACACATGTTAATAAATAAAATAAAATGTACTACTTTTTACGTTTTTCTCATTATTTGTACCAAATTTGCACCACCCTGTCTCTATTTCTAAATATCCTCAAATTCAACCATTATATACCTGTTTCACACACTAACACAAACAATACTTATAATTAGTATAGTGTAGTATAGTAAATTATTATGAAATGAATGTGCCTGTAAAATAAAGCATTAACCATTTCTTTCTCTTTTATCGGCCCCTAGGATGCTTTTCCTCAAAGATGGACTCATCCTTAGATCTCAGCTCAGTTACTTCAGTGTTTTGGTTTTCGATCTCACTGTGATCCTCCTTCTACTGACAGACTTTTGTAGAGGTAACTTTCACCAAACTCAGCTTTTACTACAATGCTCTACGGCAGTGAAATAATTCTGCTAACATGAGTTAGCTCTGATAGCAGGATTTAAAACCTGATATTTGTATTTCCAGGTCAGTCTCAGGAGGTTGGACCATCTCATCAGATTGTAGCATTTCTGGGTGATGATATTATCTTGCCATGCCATCCTCAACCTGCTGTGGACTCTGTTTCCAAGAGTCTGGAATGGGGAAGACTTGACCTGCAACCCAGATTTGTCCATGTCAGGTCTGAAGATCAAGACCTTTTGTCTAACCAAAACCCATCCTACAAAGGAAGAACGTCAATGCCCATTGAGAAATTGAAGCATGGAGACCTTTCACTCACACTTTCTGATGTGAAATTCTCTGATAATGGAACATACCAATGCTACATTCCCAAAGAGGGCAAAACATCTACTGTCCAGCTTGTTGTTGGTAAGTGGGCATAATCATAATAATTTTACATGTTATATGTTCATATTGCTGCCACATTTTCAATGTATGTGAGTAGAGATACAGACCTACATGTTAAAGTAACAGAGAGAAGACTATCCCTAGTGCATGAGTTTACATATTTAGGCATCATATAAGATTCAGTACTCGCATTCAACACAGAAGTTAAAGTTGTGAACACAATAATGTTCAATTTGACAAATTAACACATTTTTAGACACATTAACTACCAAGGCCTCAAAGTTGTACATCAATGCCATAATTCTGTGTACAGAGGACCAGTGTATATCGAGGATGTTATTATTCTCTTACACCTCTCGATCAGAATCTTTGCCCATTCTTCATGTGCAAAAGCCTCTAGCTCAGTGATGTTTGATGGCTTCAGTGCTGAAACTGCCTTTTTTAAATCCCACCAAAGATTTTCAATCATATTTAAATCTGGTGACTGAGAAGGCCACTCCAGGACGTTCCATGATCTATTAAGTATTTTAATCGATTGACAGCCCTAATATCTATCTATCTATCTATCTATCTATCTATCTATCTATCTATCTATCTATCTATCTATCTATCTATCTATCTATCTATCTATCTATCTATCTATCTATCTATCTATCTATCTATCTATCTATCTATCTATCTATCTATCTATCTATCTATCTATCTATCTATCTATCTATCTATCTATATACTAACATGATGAGTGCCAAACTTATCGTGCATAGGTGGCATCTAGAGTTTTATCTGCATTGCAGATTTGTGAATTTCTCCTCTCTCTCATCATCAGGTTCTGTCTCCTCACCTGTCATAGCAGAGATAAACTTAAACATCAACGTGGTGGTGTTACAGTGTGAGTCTAAAGGCTGGTATCCAGAGCCTGATGTGCTCTGGCTGGACAGTGAGGGAAACCTCCTCTCTGCTGGACATACAGAGACAGTCAGAGGTCCTGATGGTCTCTATACTGTCAGCAGCAGATTGACTGTGGAGAAGAGACACAGCAACAGAATCACCTGTAGAGTTGAACAGCACAACATCAACCAGACCAGAGAGACACACATCGACATTTCAGGTGTCTTTTTTATTTTATCACTAATATGCTCTCCTTTATGCACTTAAATGTTTCAAATACTCTGTATGCCTTTTTATTTATTATCATTTTAGCTGACTGCCTCATGATACCATCAAGTTTTGCTGCTCGTATCATCATTGTCCTCATTGCTTGCCTCATCTGGTCTCTTCCATCTGTGTTTGTTGTGTGGAAATGGTACAAAACTGGTAAGACAGAAATTCAATATCTTTCTCCTTATATGTATATATTAGGGCGTAATAACGCATTGACGCAAATTCATTTTAACAGTGTTTTTAACACGCACTGTACTTTGCTCTTATTACATTCTTGTGTGTGTGTGTGTGTGTGTGTGTGTGTGTGTCCCCTTAAAGTACAAATGCGATTAATCACAAGCTAACTCATGACAATCATGCAATTAATCGCAATTAATATTTTAATCGATTGACAGCCTTAGTGTATATATATATATATATATATATATATATATATATATATATATATATATATATATATATATATATATATATATATATATATATATGTATACATATACATACTCTGAGTGGTCAGTGACTTGAAGCCACTTTGTTTGTGTCCATGTGGTTTAGTCAAATGTAGCTCAGCTCTCAACTGTGTCCAGGTATTGGGTAATACAGGTAGACAAATACCCATGTAACCAATTAGGGATCTAGAATAGGGAGCTAGGCGGAGTCATATATTTATGGGTAGATACATATGTGTATATACCACTTTGCATGTCACAGGAGCGCTGATGCTTTGCCAGATTTTTGTTTTGCTTGGGATCTGACATATAAATATAGTTAAGCAAAGGTAAAATGAAAAGAGATATTTAATCGAGATATTAAAGTCAAGTGAGTTCAAATAAGGTACATGCTCTTATGCAATTTCTTCAGTCAATCTAATGATATGTTTTCAGATTCATCATAGTTTTGTGTTCTGTGAACTTTCACTTAAATGATTTCCTGCTTCTACATTCACACAGAGACTAAGGAGCAACAAAAAGATGAAACCGAACACCAGCTTTTGGTAGAAAACAAGAAGGAGGAGGAAAAAGCCAAACTGGATGAAGAGTTCCAAAAGAATAAAAAAGAGGAGACAGACTTGGAGCAGGTGGTTCACACACTGACGGAATATAAGAAGGAATTGCAGAACCAGAAAGATCAACTCAAACATCAACACAGTGAGACAGATAAAACATTTGATGAAATTGAGAAGAAGCTTCACTTAGTGAACGAAGAAACAGAAAGTGACAAAGTGAAGGGATTCTTACAACTGAAAGAAATCATAATGGAGGTCCAAAATTGTCTGCGTCAGAGAAAAGCAAAAAGTGAGAAACTAGCACAGAACTCATCTGAGCTAATGAACAATACAAATACTGTGTTTGACAAAGTGACAGACAGGAAGAGGACAGTAAAGAACAACATGAAGAAAATCAGAGAACAGCAGCAGGAGATAAGAATTAGAGAACAGACAGCAAACTCGATTAATCAAGATCAGATGGATCACAATGACAACTGAATCTAACTTTTTAATTATTAATGTTTTCAGAGTTTTGCTTTAAAGACCAGTGAATTCAGACATTTTCTTCTAATCACATTAAATAAGTCATAAATGTATTTCTAAATAATTTGTAAAAAGCATTTCAACCATTTAGATTTGAATTGTGGAGCGCACACTACTACAGTCTACAGTTAGCCAGCCACCGAGCTAGCCGCCGAGCTAGCCGCCGAGCTAGCAGCCGAGTTAGCCACCGAGCTAGCAGCCGAGTTAGCCACCGAGTTAGCAGCTGAGCAGCAGAAAGCTCTCAGGCCTAGCGTCCATGTTTCTGGTAGAGGTGGTGACTTTGATTGACAGGTGACACTCGGTAGGGGGCGGGGCTTCAGCGAACTTGGTGGGCACTGCCACAGCGTTTGGGACCAGAGAAAGAGGCAGACTTTTACAAAACTTTGAAGCCTAATTTCATATATTTGGCGATTTTTTTAATCATTCAAATTTGGCAGGGTGGTTAACAACACACTTTTCTGTGGTATGTCAAACTCAGAACACATATTTATTCTTACTTTACACAGACTTTAATCAAAGTTAGGCTTAGAGTAGCTGGACAGCCGAACAATGAGCTGAAACTCACTATAAAGCTCTGTAAAGCTGAGAGGAGCTGTTACCTGGTTCATGACTACGAGACACAATTTACACAGTGACAGATAAGAAATCATTATAAAAAACATATAGATCATAGATACAAAATGAAGCTATTTGTATGAAATAGTTTTTTGTACTGATTTGCATTGATTTTCCTGTTTAACGACTAAGGTTTAATTCTGTCTGTTTTTATGCACAGCTCTACTGTAATATAGTTAAGTTTAACTTTCATTCCCAACAGATTATTGTTTGTTGGATTTAAAAATTGTTGGATTTTTTTTTTTAAGAAAAAAAAGTAATAATTTTTCTTTTTTGGATCATATTGTAATGTGCCTATTTTAAATATATTTTAATATTTTGTGGTACGAACATTAAAGGTTGGAAAAGTTGAAAAAATGTTATGATGGATTTCCAGAAAAGAGTAAAGTAAATATAATAATAATACATTTCATTGTGTCGCTCTCCCTTTATTCAGATTTATCTCATTAATGAACCATTAATTACATTTCTTCATATTTTGATTATTTCTGTTAACATAAAATGAATGTGAACAACCTCTGTATTTTGTGATCTTTCTAATAATGTTTATTATCTTGATATGTTGTGGTGATGCACTATGTATTATTTTATTATAAAAGACATCAAAGATTCACAAAGTTGCATTGAAATCTAAATATGTGAACTTGGTTCTGGGTGAAAGAGCCAAACCCAGAGTTAAACACCCAGACATTAAAAAAGTATGAAATAAATAAAAGTCACTTGCAGTACAAAACAGACATCAATTCAATTAAGAATCACATTATTTTAAACACATACAAATTACCATTATATGGTTGTATTGTTCTGGTGGGTTAGGGTCCTCAAGACACACAACACACAAGTCCTGGCAGACGCTGTGGGATTCAAAATAAAAGACATCAACATTTAACACAAAATACAAAGTCACTGTCAGTGGCCATATTCACGGCACGTACACACCTTAAACAGCTCATTAGACTTACTGATTTTTTTCATCAGTGCCATTACTATGCAGTACCTTGACCACCAGTTGTGCTGCCTGAACAGCCCAGCCACTTCATTTCTGAATCAGTGCAACACCATCAATGAACAGAGCAGGGTGCACACCTTCAAACAACTCTGAGTAAAGCACTTCTCTCTCATTAAAAAATCCTCAATTTAGAAATAGGTAAATCTATTTCAGAAGACGTCTCCTACTTTACTGTAAAGTCCATTCTCAGTGTTTGGCTTTGGATTTGCAAAAGTGTAAGTATATATTGTATAAGGACTACTTGAGATGATGAAAAACCGTTTAGGCCCACCAAATCAGATTTTCAATGAACTCAAATTAACTCTACACTTTCAGGAGATTAATATGAAAACAGCTTTGCAGTTTTAAACTCAAACATACATCTTTCTGCACAGTGGAGCTCAAACATTCAACTGTAGGAAGAAGAAGCAAAGTGCATTTCTGGGTGGACAAAGACTTCAAAGTAACGATTAAAGATTCCTTTTATTGTCATCATTACCTGAAGATCCATATTATAAATTTGAAATTAAGTGATTTTAGTGGGTTTTTCAAGATTAATTGGCACTGGCCTTAAAAAAAGTCATGTGGTGCGACCACGATTCATCTTGAAATAAATTAATTTACTTAACACGCTTCACATCTTTTTTTTACAAGTTTTCAGTAATATAAAGTGTTTGGAAACAAAGTATTTGCATTCTTTAAAAATGTTTGTAAATGATGATCTTTTATTTATATAAGACATTTCAAGATTAATCATGGTCGCACCAAAAGACTTTTTTTAAGGCCAGTGCCAATTAATCTTGAAAAACCCACTAAAATCCCTTTCAAATTGTAATATGAATTTTCAGGTACACAACATTCTGAATGTTTGAACTACTGCATTAGATATGCTTGTTTTTATTATTCTAAAATTGAGTTGTTGAAAATCCTTATACGTCATTGACCCATATTCTTCAGCTCAGACTGATGTTTGTGTCAAATTCTTGTTTGTCTTTCATACATTAGTCTTTACTTTAACCATAACACAAAAAACAAGTATTATTGTAAGATTTAAAAGTGAAGTTAATGTATACGTTAAGTTAATTTATACATTATTTACAATGTTTATGCAGTTATGTAATTATATATATTTGTGTTTTATTATTTACATATTTACAGATTCAGATATCTACTTTTGAAACCGTTAAACAGTCTCCTGTATCTGCTTCTGTGGTTTTACAGTTACATGTGCCTAGGTCTGGGTTGTTCCTGGCCTCTGATTGGTTGGGTTAGTCACCTGGGGGTTAGAGACAAGGAAATGTGGTGGTTGTTGTTCTCTGATGCCGGGAGCTACAGTAAAGTCTTGTCTAAAAGTCATCTGTTTCCACCCGACTGTTTTCTCTTGAGTGTCCAAATATCACCTGTCGAACCCTCACGTTACATTATTATTGTGCAGGTGCAGCTAACTGACATCTCTACACTGCAGAAATAACCCACACAGGAAATAAAGGTCATACAGTCTGCAGCAGGACAACATGACTGTTAGCAGCAAGACGTTTTGGCAGTATTATTATAAGATCATGTTTTACATGACCTGGACACACCTCTTGTTGTACTGAAGAAGTAGTGATATTAAACAGCAGAGTTCCTTGTAGTTATACATTAACTTCTGCACAGATTAGAATACAGGAACAGATTATTATCACCACTGAAGGTCAGTCTGGAAGCAGGTCGAAGTGCAGTTATTTTTTTATCTTAGGGACTTTGGCTGCAAACCAGAGCAACAGCAGGTATGCGCATTTTATTAAATAATTATACTTTATTTTAAATCATACCAGCGCTCTTACTAACTTTTGATTTAAAAGAATGTGTCAATTACATATTGTGGAGCTAAACTGGCTACTTACACTGTACATTTACAACTGACGGCTGTACGACTTGTAACGAATTGTAAGTTAAACTAGTTTTATTAATTCATGTGTATTTTACTCAGTGCAACAAAAGAAATGTCACATTTCAATTTTAATTGCTTAAAATCACATGTGACATTAAGTGAAACTAGTTCTCACTCTATTAAACCATGGAGGGAAACAGCTTTTTCTGTTGATGATGGTACAAGAAAAATATAAGAATGGTGGATGAATTTGAACTTTTAGTCAAGATTTTTTATTTTTTTATTGATTGAGAGATTTTGACCTTAAGGACAAAGAAGTCCAAACGATTGCTTCATTTATCTGACAAACTGCCGCTCCTTCTTGCTCCTCGATTTGTCCTTATTGTTAATGTCTTAATGTATTTGTTGTGCATTTCCCTGACTCAGTGACAACAGAAATGTGCCCTTTGTTGAAAAAATATATATTATGGCACTTTTTCTACCTTTTCATTTCAATAAAATGTGTCAATTGCATATTGCAAAGAAAAAGTGTGTTACACATTAGTTCCTTACGCAGTATTGCCCACTCTGCGTTTCCAACTGCATGTGGTCTGTTTCTATTTACCAGGTTTGACACTTTTTTGTATCTTGTCTTTAAAAATTGTGTTTATTTTACTGATTGCAGCTAATCAAATTTCCCTTTTCAGTCAAAACCAATAATCATTTATGGCAAATTCTAGTATGTCACATGAAAAAGCTACACAAGCGTTTCGCAATTGTAAATGAAACTGGTTCTAAGTCTAAGATTAAACCATCGAGGTCACACCTTTATTCTGTTGACAATTACACAAAAAAAAAATCTACTAAAAAGTTAAAATGTTGGATAAATGAGGCAAGATTTTTAATTACTTTTATGAACTCTTTTGAAAGAATAACTTTGGATTTATGTTTCTTCAAAGTCAACGGCTGCTTCATTTATCTGTGTAATTACGTCACCTTCTTGGTATTTGTTATTCACTTTTAGCAACTCAGAGATACAGCAGGCGAGAATATAGAAATGGTGCTGCAATTTGCTAAAAAATATAGGAATATATATGAATCTGTTACAATGCAACAGCTCATATTGTCTGAACTGTAAGAGAAACTAGTTTGCACACCAATACTGAACCATGAAGGGAAAAACGTTTTCTACTGACAATGGTACAACTAATGATGAGGTCAGAAGGACAAATATATGCACTGCCAATCAGTCTCCATTTTCTGTTAAATTTACAGGTATTTAAAAAATATTGTTTTAGGAAATTTTACAGAAATGCTGCTGCAATCTTGTTTATTGATTAATATCTTTACTTTTTGGTATTTAAAAAAAGAAAAAAGCTTTTATTGTTAAAGCGATGGTTCTGCGTAATTTCGACCTAGTGTCATATGCACCATGAGGTTTATCTAATCACCGGTTCAGCCCTTTTTTTTCATTTGGTCGCAAAATAGTGGAGTCGAAATCTCGCGCGATCACTCAAGTCCTGTGTGGTCGCACGAGATCTTGTGCGACCACACGGTATTTCAGTGGTTGCACAAGATTTCCACAGTGTTTACAGCTTTAGCATTAGCAGCAGAGTAAAAGTCATCAGGTAAGTGTTATTTTAATAAACTCCTGGTGTACTTACAAACTTTCCAATGCATCGATTTAGGAGTAAAGACCCTATTTGTACTACTGTAGAAGTTTGATAACAACCCATGCATTATTAGTGGAGTAATTGACGAGATACACTGGTGGGTCCATTTGCGCCTGTACTAAGCCATTCGGCTGATGGCTCTATCTCCACTATTTTGCGACCAAATGAAAAAAAAGGGGCTGAGGCTGTGATAGACCTCATGGTGCATATGACGCTAGGTCGAAATTACGCCGAACCATCGCTTTAAGTACCCACCCAATGTATTTTGAATGATCTATTTCTAAACAGTTTACACTTTGAGCATTATATACCTGTTTTAAACAATATCACAAATAATTGCCAGCAAAATTAATATAGAATTAAAGTTCCTGTAAAAAGTGTTACCCATTTAATCCTCTTTTTTTCTGACCTCAGAACTCCAGAATGGTTTGCCTCAAAGATGGACTCATCCTTAAGTCTCAGCTCAGTCTCACTGTGATCCTCCTTCTACTGACAAACTTTTGTAGAGGTAACTTTCACAAAACTCAGCTTTTACTACAATGCTCTACGGCAGTGAAATAATTCTGCTAACGTGAGTTAGCTCTGATAGCAGGATTTAAAACCTGATATTTGTATTTCCAGGTCAGTCTCAGGAGGTTGGACAATCTCATCAGATTGTAGCATTTCTGGGTGATGATATTATCTTGCCATGCAAGCCTGAACCTGCCGTGGACTCTGTTTCCAATAGTCTGGAATGGGGAAGACGTGACCTGGATCCCAGATTTGTCCATGTCAGGTATAATGGTGGAGACATTTTGGATGGCCAAAACCCATCCTACAAAGGAAGAACGTCAATGCCCATTGAGAAACTGAAGCATGGAGACCTTTCACTCACACTTTCTGATGTGAAATTCTCTGATAATGGAACATATCGATGCTACATTCCGTCAGAGGGCACAAAATCTACTGTCCAGCTTGTTGTTGGTAAGTGGGCATTTTCAATGTATGTGAGTAGAGATACAGACCTACATGTTAAAGTAACAGAGAGAAGACTATCCCTAGTGCATGAGTTTACATATTTAGGCATCATATAAGATTCAGTACTCACATTCAACACAGAAGTTAAAGTTGTGAACACAATAATATTCAATTTGACAAATTAACACAATTTTAGACGCATTAACTACCAAGGCCTCAAAGTTGTACATCAATGCCATAATTCTGTGTACAGAGGACCAGAGAATATCGAGGATGTTATTATTATCTATCTATCTATCTATCTATCTATCTATCTATCTATCTATCTATCTATCTATCTATCTATCTATCTATCTATCTATCTATCTATCTATCTACTAACATGATGAGTGCCAAACTTATCGTGCATAGATGGCATCTAGAGTTTTATCTGCATTGCAGATTTGTGAATTTCTCCTCTCTCTCATCATCAGGTTCTGTCTCCTCACCTGTAATAGCAGAGATAAACATAAACACCAGCGCAGTGGTGTTACAGTGTGAGTCTAAAGGCTGGTATCCAGAGCCTGGTATGCTTTGGCTGGATAGTGAGGGAAACCTCCTCTCTGCTGGACCTACAGAGACAGTCAGAGGTCCTGATGATCTCTATACTGTCAGCAGCAGAGTGACTGTGGAGAAGAGACACAGCAACAGAATCATCTGTAGAGTTGAACAGCACAACATCAACCAGACCAGAGAGACACACATCGACATTTCAGGTGTCTTTTTTATTTTATCACTAATATGCTCTCCTTTATGCCCTCAAATGTTTCAAATACTAATGTTTCCTTTTTATTTATTATCATTTTAGCTGACTGCCTCATGATACCATCAAGTTTTGCTGCTCGTATCATCATTGTCCTTACTGCTTGCCTCATCTGGTCTCTTCCATCTGTGTTTGTTGTGTGGAAATGGTACAAAACTGGTAAGACAGAAATTCAATGTCTTTCTCCTTATATGTATATATTAGGGCGTAATAACGCATTGACGCAAATTCATTTTAACAGTTTTACACTCTTATTACTTTCTTCTGTGCTGTGTGTGTGTGTGTGTGTGTGTGTGTGTGTGTGTGTGTGTGTGTGTGTGTGTGTGTGTGTGTGTGTGTGTGTGTGTGTGTCTGTGTGTGTATGTGAATGAATGTAAGTAGTTACTATCATATGTGACAGCAGATTTTTGGAGCATGCAGTATTTCATCATTCTGGATTGTTTCAATAATAATAAACATACATTTGCATAAAGCAGCATATGTGTCCACTCCCATGTTAATAAGAGTATTAAAGACTTGAAAAGTATCCCCTTAAAGTACAAATGCGATTAATCACAAGCTAACTCATGACAATCATGCAATTAATCGCAATTAATATTTTTATCGATTGACAGCCCATATATATATATATATATATATATATATATACTTACTCTGAGTGGTCAGTGACTTGAAGCCACTTTGTTTGTGTCCATGTGGTTTAGTCAAATGTAGCTCAGCTCTCAGCTGTGTCCAGGTATTGGGTAATACAGGTAGATAAAATACCCATGTAACCAATCAGGGATCTAGAATAGGCAAATGGCAAATGGCCTGTACTTATATAGCGCCTTTCTAGTCTTTTCGACCACTCAAAGCGCTTTACAATACATTTCATTCACCCCATTCACACACATTCATACACTGATGGCAGGAGCTACCACGCAGGGTGCCAACCTGCACATCAGGGAAAGCTAATCATTCATACACATTCATACACCGTTGGCACAGCAACGGGAGCAATTTGGGGTTAAGTGTCTTGCCCAAGGACACATCGACATGTGGACTGGAGGAGCCGGGAATCGAACCGCCAATCTTCCAATTGGTGGACGACCGCTCTACCTCCTGAGCCACAGCCGCCCCAGAATAGGGAGCTAGGCGGAGTCATATATTTATGGGTAGATACATATGTGTATATACCACTTGGGATCTGACATATAAATATAGTTAAGCAAAGGTAAAATGAAAAGAGATATTTAATCGAGATATTAAAGTCAAGTGAGTTCAAATAAGGTACATGCTCTCATGCAACTTCTTCAGTCAATCTAATGATATGTTTTCAGATTCATCATAGTTTTGTGTTCTGTGAACTTTCACTTAAATGATTTCCTGCTTCTACATTCACACAGAGACTGAGGAGCAACAAAAAGATGAAACCGAACACCAGCTTTTGGTAGAAAACAAGAAGGAGGACGAAAAAGCCAAACTGGATGAAAAGTTCCAAAAGAATAAAAAAGAGGAGACATACTTGGAGCAGGTGGTTCACGCACTGACGGAATATAAGAAGGAATTGCAGAACCAGAAAGATCAACTCAAACATCAACACAGTGAGACAGATAAAACATTTGATGAAATTGAGAAGAAGCTTCACTTAGTGAACGAAGAAACAGAAAGTGACAAAGTGGAGGGATTCTTAAAACTGAAAGAAATCATAATGGAGGTAAAAAATAGTCTGCGTCAGAGAAAAGCAGAAAGTGAGAAACTAGCACAGAACTCATCTGAGCTAATGAACAATACAAATACTGTGTTTGACAAAGTGACAGACAGGAAGACGACAGTAGAGAACAAAATGAAGAAAATCAGAGAACAACAGCAGGAGATAAGAATTAGAAAACAGACAGCAAACTCGATTAATCAAGATCAGATGGATCACAATGACAACTGAATCTAACTTTTTAATTATTAATGTTTTCAGAGTTTTGCTTTAAAGACCAGTGAATTCAGACATGTTCTTCTAATCACATTAAATAAGTCATAAATGTATTTCTAAATAAGGTGTAAAAAGCATTTCAACCATTTAGATTTGAATTGTGGAGCGCACACTACTACATTCTACAGTTAGCCACCGAGCTAGCCGCCGAGCTAGAAGCCGAGTTAGCCGTCGAGCTAGCAGCTGAGCAGCAGAAAGCTCTCAGATCTAGCATCCATGTTTCTGGTAGAGGTGGTGACTTTGATCGACAGGTGACACTTGGTAGGGGGCGGGGCTTCAGCGAATTTGGTGCGCACTCCCACAGTGTTTGGGACCAGAGAAAGAGGCAGACTTTTACACAACTTTGAAGCCTTATTTCATATATTTGGCGATTTTTTTAATCATTCAAATTTGGTGTTATGTCTCGTCAAATTTGTTAATGTCTTGTCTTGTGTCATGTGTTGGTCCTTTATGTTTTAATTTAGTCAAGTCACTCATGTCCCGTCCTGTCATGCACTACCTGTTTTATTTTGTACTCACCTTTTCCCTGATTGTCAACCCCGCCCCTGATTGGTTCCACCTGTGTCCCCTTACCTCATGTTCAAATAGTCCTTGTCTCCCTTGTCTTGTGTCAGTTCGTTTTGTCTTGTCAGCGTCACCGTCATGCAGCCCGAGAAGCCTTGTTTCATTCTGTCCTCCAAGTGAGCGTTTTTTGTTCCCCTTTATCATCCTCCTTGAGAGCGTTTTTTGTTTAATAAATTCCCTTCGAGTTAAGCGTTTGAGTCCTCCTTCCTGTCTGAGGTCGTTACATTTGGCAGGGTGGTTAACAACACTTTTCTGTGGTATGTCAAACTCAGAACACATATTTATTCTTACTTTACACAGACTTTAATCAAAGTTAGGCTTAGAGTAGCTGGACAGCCGAACAATGAGCTGAAACTCACTATAAAGCTCTGTAAAGCTGAGAGGAGCTGTTACCTGGTTCATGACTACGAGACACAATTTACACAGTGACAGATAAGAAATCATTATAAAAAACATATAGATCATAGATACAAAATGAAGCTATTTGTATGAAACAGTTTTTTGTACTGATTTGCATTGATTTTCCTGTTTAACGACTGTAAGGTTTAATTCTGTCTGTTTTTATGCACAGCTCTACTGTAATATAGTTAAGGTTAACTTTCATTCCCAAAAGATTATTGTTTGTTGGAATTTTTTTTTTTTTAAGAAAAAAAAGTAATAATTGTTTTTTTCTTTTTTGGATCATATTGTAATGTGCCTATTTTAAATATATTTTAATATTTTGTGGTACGAACATTAAAGGTTGGAAAAGTGGAAAAAATGTTATGATGGATTTCCAGAAAAGAGTAAAGTAAATATAATAATAATACATTTCATTGTGTCGCTCTCCCTTTATTCAGATTTATCTCATTAATTAACCATTAATTACATTTCTTCATATTTTGATTATTTCTGTGAACATAAAATGAATGTGAACAACCTCTGTATTTTGTGATCTTTCTAATAATGTTTATTATCTTGATATGTTGATATGTATTATTTTATTATATAAGACATCAAAGATTCACAAAGTTGCATTGAAATCAAAATATGTGAACTTGGTTCTGGGTGAAAGAGCCAAACCCAGAGTTAAACACCCAGACATTAAAAAAGAATGAAATAAATAAAAGTCACTTGCAGTACAAAACAGACATAAATTCAGTTAAGAATCAAATTATTTTAAACACATACAAATTACCATTATATGGTTGTATTGTTCTGGTGGGTTAGGGTCCTCAAGACACACAACACACACGTCCTGGCAGACGCTGTGGGATTCAAAATAAAAGACATCAACATTTAACACAAAATACAAAGTCACTGTCAGTGGCCATATTCACGGCACGTACACACCTTAAACAGCTCATGAGACTTACTCATTTTTTTCATCAGGGCCATTACTATGCAGTACCTTGACCACCAGTAGTGCTGCCTGAACAGCCCAGACAGGGCAGCCACTTCACTTCTGAATCAGTGCAACACCATCAATGAACAGAGCAGGGTGCACACCTTCAAACAACTCTGAGTAAAGCACTTCTCTCTCATTAAAAAATCCTCAATTTAGAAATAGGTAAATCTATTTCAGAAGACATCTCCTACTTTACTGTAAAGTCCATTCTCAGTGTTTGGCTTTAGATTTGCAAAAGTGTAAGTATATATTGTATAAGGACTACTTGTGATGATGAAAAACCGTTTAGGCCCACCAAATCAGATTTTCAATGAACTCAGATTAACTCTACACTTTCAGGAGATTAATATGAAAACAGCTTTGCAGTTTTAAACTCAAACATACATCTTTCTGCACAGTGGAGCTCAAACATTCAACTGTAGGAAGAAGAAGCAAAGTGCATTTCTGGCTGGACACAGACTTCAAAGTAACGATTAAAGATTCCTTTTATTGTCATCATTACCTGAAGATCCATATTATAAATTTGAAATTAAGTGATTTTAGTGGGTTTTTCAAGATTAATTGGCACTGGCCTTAAAAAAAGTCATGTGGTGCGACCATGATTCATCTTGAAATAAATTAATTTACTTAACACGCTTCACATCTTTTTTTTTACAAGTTTTCAGTAATATTAAGTGTTTGGAAACAAAGTATTTGCATTCTTTAAAAATGTTTGTAAATGATGATCTTTTATTTATATAAGACATTTCAAGATTAATCATGGTCGCACCAAAAGACTTTTTTTAAGGCCAGTGCCAATTAATCTTGAAAAACCCACTAAAATCACTTTCAAATTGTAATATGAATTTTCAGGTACACAACATTCTGAATGTTTGAACTACTGCATTAGATATGCTTGTTTTTATTATTCTAAAATTGAGTTGTTGAAAATCCTTATACGTCATTGACCCATATGCTTCAGCTCAGACTGATGTTCGTGTCAAATTCTTGTTTGTCTTTCATACATTAGTCTTTACTTTAACCATAACACAAAAAACAAGTATTATTGTAAGATTTAAAAGTGAAGGTAATGTATACGTTAAGTTAATTTATACATTATTTACAATGTTTATGCAGTTATGTAATTATATATATTTGTGTTTTATTATTTACATATTTACAGTTTCAGATATCTACTTTTGAAACCGTTAAACAGTCTCCTGAATCTGCTTCTGTGGTTTTACAGTTACATGTGCCTAGGTCTGGGTTGTTCCTGGCCTCTGATTGGTTGGGTTAGTCACCTGGGGGTTAGAGACAAGGAAATGTGGTGGTTGTTGTTCTCTGATGCCGGGAGCTACAGTAAAGTCTTGTCTAAAAGTCATCTGTTTCCATCCTGCTGTTTTCTCTTGAGTGTCCAAATATCACCTGTCGAACCCTCACGTTACATTATTATTGTGCAGGTGCAGCTAACTGACATCTCTACACTGCAGAAATAACCCACACAGGAAATAAAGGTCATACAGTCTGCAGCAGGACAACATGACTGTTAGCAGCAAGACGTTTTGGCAGTATTATTATGAGATCATGTTTTACATGACCTGGACACACCTCTTGTTGTACTGAAGAAGTAGTGATATTAACAGCAGAGTTCCTTGTAGTTATACATTAACTTCTGCACAGATTAGAATACAGGAACAGATTATTATCACCACTGAAGGTCAGTCTGGAAGCAGGTCGAAGTGCAGTTATTTTTTTATTTTAGGGACTTTGGCTGCAAACTTGAGCAACAGCAGGTATGCGCATTTTATTAAATAATTATACTTTATTTTAAATCATACCAGCGGTCTTACTAACTTTTGATTTAAAAGAATGTGTCAATTACATATTGTGGAGCTAAACTGGCTATTTACACAATTGTAAGTTAAACTAGTTTTATTAATTCATGTGTATTTTACTCAGTGCAACAAAATAAATGTCACATTTCAATTTTAATTGCTTAAAATCACATGTGACATTAAGTGAAACTAGTTCTCACTCTATTAAACCATGGAGGGAAACAGCTTTTTCTGTTGATGATGGTACAAGAAAAATATAAGAATGGTGGATGAATTTGAACTTTTAGTCAAGATTTTTTATTTTTTATTGATTGAGAGATTTTGACCTTAAGGACAAAGAAGTCCAAACGATTGCTTCATTTATCTGACAAACTGCCGCTCCTTCATGCTCCTTGATTTTTCTTTATTGTTAATGTCTTAATGTATTTATTGTGCATTTCCCTGACTCAGTGACAACACAAATGTGCCCTTTGTTGATAAAATATATATTATGGCACTTTTTCTACCTTTTCATTTCAATAAAATGTGTCAATTGCATATTGCAAAAAAAAGTGTGTTACACATTAGTTCCTTACGCAGTGTTGCCCACTCTGTGTTTCCAACTGCATGTGGTCTGTTTCTATTTACCAGGTTTGACACTTTTTTGTATCTAGTCTTTAAAAATGTTGTCTATTTTACTGATTGCAGCTAATCAAATTTCCCTTTTCAGTCAAAACCAATAATCATTTATGGCAAATTCTAGTATGTCACATGAAAAAGCTACATAAGCGTTTCGCAATTGTAAATGAAACTGGTTCTAAGTCTAAGATTAAACCATGGAGGTCACACCTTTATTCTGTTGACAATTACAAAAAAAAAAAATCTACTAAAAAGTTAAAATGTTGGATAAATGAGGCAAGATTTTTAATTACTTTTATGAACTTTTTTGAAAGAATAACTTTGGATTTATGTTTCTTCAAAGTCAACGGCTGCTTCATTTATCTGTGTAATTACGTCACCTTCTTGGTATTTGTTATTCACTTTTAGCAACTCAGAGATACAGCAGGCGAGAATATAGAAATGGTGCTGCAATTTGCTAAAAAATATAGGAATATATATGAATCTGTTACAATGCAACAGCTCATATTGTCTGAACTGTAAGAGAAACTAGTTTGCACACCAATACTGAACCATGAAGGGAAAACTGTTTTCTACTGACAATGGTACAACTAATGATGAGGTCAGAAGGACAAATATATGCACTGCCAATCAGTCTCCATTTTCTGTTAAATTTACAGGTATTTAAAAAATATTGTTTTAGGACATTTTACAGAAATGCTGCTGCAATCTTGTTTATTGATTAATATCTTTACTTTTTGGTATTTTAAAAAAAGAAAAAAGCTTTCATTGTTAAAGCGATGGTTCGGCGTAATTTCGACCTAGCGTCATATGCACCATGAGGTCTATCTAATCACCGGCTCAGCCCTTTTTTTTTTTTCTTTTTTTTTTCAACGATGTTTACAGCTTTAGCATTAGCAGCAGAGTAAAAGTCATCAGGTAAGTGTTATTTTAATAAACTCCTGGTGTACTTACAAACTTTCCAATGCAAGTATTTATGAGTAAAGACCCTATTTGTACTACTGTAGAAGTTTGATAACAACCCAGGCATTATTAGTGGAGTAATTGACGAGATACACTGGTGGGTCCATTAGCGCTTGTACTAAGCCATTCGGCTGATGGCTCTAACTCCACTATTTTGCGACCAAATGAAAAAAAAGGGGCTGAGGCTGTGATAGACCTCATGGTGCATATGACGCTAGGTCGAAATTACGCCGAACCATCGCTTTAAGTACCCACCCAATGTATTTTGAATGATCTATTTCTAAACAGTTTACACTTTGAGCATTATATACCTGTTTTAAACAATAACACAAATAATTGCCAGCAAAATTAATATAGAATTAAAGTTCCTGTAAAAAGTGTTACCCATTTAATCCTCTTTTTTTCTGACCTCAGAACTCCAGAATGGTTTGCCTCAAAGATGGACTCATCCTTAAGTCTCAGCTCAGTCACACTGTGATCCTCCTTCTACTGACAAACTCTTGTAGAGGTAACTTTCACAAAACTCAGCTTTTACTACAATGCTCTACGGCAGTGAAATAATTCTGCTAACATGAGTTAGCTCTGATAGCAGGATTTAAAACCTGATATTTGTATTTCCAGGTCAGTCTCAGGAGGTTGGACCATCTCATCAGATTGTAGCATTTCTGGGTGATGATATTATCTTGCCATGCAAGCCTGAACCTGCCGTGGACTCTGTTTCCAATAGTCTGGAATGGGGAAGACGTGACCTGGATCCCAGATTTGTCCATGTCAGGTATAATGGTGGAGACATTTTGGATGGCCAAAACCCATCCTACAAAGGAAGAACGTCAATGCCCATTGAGAAATTGAAGCATGGAGACCTTTCACTCACACTTTCTGATGTGAAATTCTCTGATAATGGAACATATCGATGCTACATTCCGTCAGAGGGCACACAATCTACTGTTCAGCTTGTTGTTGGTAAGTGGGCATAATCATAATAATTTTACATGTTATATGTTCATATTGCTGCCACATTTTCAATGTATGTGAGTAGAGATACAGACCTACATGTTAAAGTAACAGAGAGAAGACTATCCCTAGTGCATGAGTTTACATATTTAGGCATCATAGAAGATTCAGTACTCGCATTCCACGCAGAAGTTAAAGTTGTGAACACAATAATATTCAATTTGACAAATTAACACAATTTTAGACACATTAACTACCAAGGCCTCAAAGTTGTACATCAATACCATAATTCTGTGTACAGAGGACCAGAGTATATCGAGGATGTTATTATTCTCTTACACCTCTCGATCAGAATCTTTGCCCATTCTTCATGTGCAAAAGCCTCTAGCTCAGTGATGTTTGATGGCTTCAGTGCTGAAACTGCCTTCTTTAAATCCCACCAAAGATTTTCAATCATATTTAAATCTGGGGACTGAGAAGGCCACTCCAGGACGTTCCATGATCTATTAAGTATTTTGATCGATTGACAGCCCTAATATCTATCTATCTATCTATCTATCTATCTATCTATCTATCTATCTATCTATCTATCTATCTATCTATCTATCTATCTATCTATCTATCTATCTATCTATCTATCTATCTATCTATCTATCTATCTATCTATCTATCTATCTATCTATCTATCTATCTATATACTAACATGATGAGTGCCAAACTTATCGTGCATAGATGGCATCTAGAGTTTTATCTGCATTGCAGATTTGTGAATTTCTACTCTCTCTCATCATCAGGTTCTGTCTCCTCACCTGTAATAGCAGAGATAAACATAAACACCAGCGCAGTGGTGTTACAGTGTGAGTCTAAAGGCTGGTATCCAGAGCCTGATGTTCTCTGGCTGGATAGTGAGGGAAACCTCCTCTCTGCTGGACCTACAGAGACAGTCAGAGGTCCTGATGGTCTCTATACTGTCAGCAGCAGAGTGACTGTGGAGAAGAGACACAGCAACAGAATCATCTGTAGAGTCCAACAGAACAACATCAACCAGACCAGAGAGACACACATCGACATTTCAGGTGTCTTTTTTATTTTATCACTAATATGCTCTCCTTTATGCACTTAAATGTTTCAAATACTAATGTTTCCTTTTTATTTATTATCATTTTAGCTGACTGCCTCATGATACCATCAAGTTTTGCTGCTCGTATCATCATTGTCCTCACTGCTTGCCTCATCTGGTCTCTTCCATCTGTGTTTGTTGTGTGGAAATGTTACAAAACTGGTAAGACAGAAATTCAATGTCAAAACACATGTCAATGTCTTTCTCCTTATATGTATATATTAGGGCGTATATATATATGTATATATATATATATGTAAATATATATATGTGTAAATATATATATATATATATATACACACTAAGAGTATGTATACATATACATACTCTGAGTGGTCAGTGACTTGAAGCCACTTTGTTTGTGTCCATGTGGTTTAGTCAAATGTAGCTCAGCTCTCAGCTGTGTCCAGGTATTGGGTAATACAGGTAGACAAATACCCATGTAACCACTCAGGGATCTAGAATAGGGAGCTAGGCGGAGTCATATATTTATGGGTAGATACATATGTGTATATACCACTTTGCATGTCACAGGAGTGCTGATGCTTTGCCAGATTTTTGTTTTGCTTGGGATCTGACATATAAATATAGTTAAGCAAAGGTAAAATGAAAAGAGATATTTAATCGAGATATTAAAGTCAAGTGAGTTCAAATAAGGTACATGTTCTTATGCAACTTCTTCAGTCAATTTAATGATATGTTTTCAGATTCATTATAGTTTTGTGTGCTTCTGTGAACTTTCACTTAAATGATTTCCTGCTTCTACATTCACACAGAGACTGAGGAGCAACAAAAAGATGAAACCGAACACCAGCTTTTGGTAGAAAACAAGAAGGAGGAGCTAAAAGCCAAACTGGATGAAGAGTTCCAAAAGAATAAAAAAGAGGAGACAGACTTGGAGCAGGTGGTTAACACATTGACAGAATATAGGAAGGAACTGCAGAACCAGAAAGATCAACTCAAACATCAACACAGTGAGACAGAAAGAAAATGTGTTGAAATTGAGAAGAAGCTTCAGTCAGTGAAAGAAGAAACAGAAAGTGACATAGTGGAGGGATTCTTAAAACTGAAAGAAATCATAATGGAGGTAAAAAATAGTCTGCATCAGAGAAAAGCAGAAAGTGAGAAACTAGCACAGAACTCATCTGAGCTAATGAACAATACAAATACTGTGTTTGACAAAGTGACAGACAGGAAGACGACAGTAGAGAACAACATGAAGAAAATCAGAGAACAGCAGCAGGAGATAAGAATTAGAGAACAGACAGCAAACTCGATTAATCAAGATCAGATGGATCACAATGACAACTGAATCTAACTTTTTAATTATTAATGTTTTCAGAGTTTTGCTTTAAAGACCAGTGAATTCAGACATTTTCTTCGAATCACATTAAATAAGTCATAAATGTATTTCTAAATAATGTGTAAAAAGCATTTCAACCATTTAGATTTGAATTGTGGAGCGCACACTACTACAGTCTACAGTTAGCCAGCCACCGAGCTAGCCGCCGAGCTAGCCGCCGAGCTAGCAGCCGAGTTAGCAGCTGAGCAGCAGAAAGCTCTCAGACCTAGCGTCCATGTTTCTGGTAGAGGTGGTGACTTTGATTGACAGGTGACACTCGGTAGGGGGCGGGGCTTCAGCGAACTTGAAGGGCACTCCAACAGCGTTTGGGAGCAGAGAAAGAGGCAGACTTTTACACAACTTTGAAGCCTTATTTCATATATTTGGCGATTTTTTTAATCATTCAAATTTGGCAGGGTGGTTAACAACACACTTTTCTGTGGTATGTCAAACTCAGAACACATATTTATTCTTACTTTACACAGACTTTAATCAAAGTTAGGCTTAGAGTAGCTGGACAGCCGAACAATGAGCTGAAACTCACTATAAAGCTCTGTAAAGCTGAGAGGAGCTGTTACCTGGTTCATGACTACGAGACACAATTTACACAGTGACAGATAAGAAATCATTATAAAAAACATATAGATCATAGATACAAAATGAAGCTATTTGTATGAAACAGTTTTTTGTACTGATTTGCATTGATTTTCCTGTTTAACGACTGTAAGGTTTAATTCTGTCTGTTTTTATGCACAGCTCTACTGTAATATAGTTAAGTTTAACTTTCATTCCCAACAGATTATTGTTTGTTGGATTTTTTTTTTTTTTAAGAAAAAAAAGTAATAATTGTTTTTTTCTTTTTTGGATCATATTGTAATGTGCCTATTTTAAATATATTTTGATATTTTGTGGTACGAACATTAAAGGTTGGAAAAATGGAAAAAAATGTTATGATGGATTTCCAGAAAAGAGTAAAGTAAATATAATAATAATACATGTCATTGTATAGCTCTCCCTTTATTAAGATTTATCTCATTAATGAACCATTAATTACATTTCTTCATATTTTGATTATTTCTGTGAACATAAAATTAATGTGAACAACCTCTGTATTTTGTGATCTTTCTAATAATGTTTATTATCTTGATATGTTGATATGTATTATTTTATTATAAAAGACATCAAAGATTCACAAAGTTGCATTGAAATCAAAATATGTGAACTTGGTTCTGGGTGAAAGAGCCAAACCCAGAGTTAAACACCCAGACATTAAAAAAGTATGAAATAATTAAAAGTCACTTGCAGTACAAAACAGACATAAATTCAGTAAAGAATCAAATTATTTTAAACACATACAAATTACCATTATATGGTTGTATTGTTCTGGTGGGTTAGGGTCCTCAAGACACACAACACACACGTCCTGGCAGACGCTGTGGGATTCAAAATAAAGGACATCAACATTTAACACAAAATACAAAGTCACTGTCAGTGGCCATATTCACGGCACTTACACACCTTAAACAGCTCATGAGACTTTCTGATTTTTTTCATCAGGGCCATTACTATGCAGTACCTTGACCACCAGTAGCGCTGCCTGAACAGCCCAGACAGGGCAGCCACTTCACTTCTGAATCAGTGCAACACCATCAATGAACAGAGCAGGGTGCACACCTTCAAACAACTCTGAGTAAAGCACTTCTCTCTCATTAAAAAATCCTCAATTTAGAAATAGGTAAATCTATTTCAGAAGACATCTCCTACTTTACTGTAAAGTCCATTCTCAGTGTTTGGCTTTAGATTTGCAAAAGTGTAAGTATATATTGTATAAGGACTACTTGTGATGATGAAAAACCGTTAAGGCCCACCAAATCAGATTTTCAATGAACTCAAATTAACTCTACACTTTCAGGAGATTAATATGAAAACAGCTTTGCAGTTTTAAACTCAAACATACATCTTTCTGCACAGTGGAGCTCAAACATTCAACTGTAGGAAGAAGAAGCAAAGTGCATTTCTGGGTGGACACAGACTTCAAAGTAACGATTAAAGATTCCTTTTATTGTCATCATTACCTGAAGATCCATATTATAAATTTGAAATTAAGTGATTTTAGTGGGTTTTTCAAGATTAATTGGCACTGGCCTTAAAAAAAGTCATGTGGTGTGACCATGATTCATCTTGAAATAAATTAATTTACTTAACACGCTTCACATCTTCACATCAGTTTTCAGTAATATTAAGTGTTTGGAAACAAAGTATTTGCATTCTTTAAAAACGTTTGTAAATGATGATCTTTTATTTATATAAGACATTTCAAGATTAATCATGGTCGCACCAAAAGACTTTTTTTAAGGCCAGTGCCAATTCATCTTGAAAAACCCACTAAAATCCCTTTCAAATTATAATATGAATTTTCAGGTACACAACATTCTGAATGTTTGAACTACTGCATTAGATATGCTTGTTTTTATTATTCTAAAATTGAGTTGTTGAAAATCCTTATACGTCATTGACCCATATTCTTCAGCTCAGACTGATGTTTGTGTCAAATTCTTGTTTGTCTTTCATACATTAGTGTTTACTTTAACCATAACACAAAAAACAAGTATTATTGTAAGATTTAAAAGTGAAGTTAATGTATACGTTAAGTTAATTTATACATTATTTACAATATTTACGCAGTTATGTAGTTATATATTTGTGTTTTATTATTTACATATTTACAGATTCAGATATCTACTTTTGAAACCGTTAAACAGTCTCCTGAATCTGCTTCTGTGGTTTTACAGTTACATGTGCCTAGGTCTGGGTTGTTCCTGGCCTCTGATTGGTTGGGTTAGTCACCTGGGGGTTAGAGACAAGGAAATGTGGTGGTTGTTGTTCTCTGATGCCGGGAGCTACAGTAAAGTCTTGTCTAAAAGTCATCTGTTTCCATCCTGCTGTTTTCTCTTGAGTGTCCAAATATCACCTGTCGAACCCTCACGTTACATTATTATTGTGCAGGTGCAGTTAACTGACATCTCTACACTGCAGAAATAACCCACACAGGAAATAAAGGTCATACAGTCTGCAGCAGGACAACATGACTGTTAGCAGCAAGACGTTTTGGCAGTATTATTATAAGATCATGTTTTACATGACCTGGACACACCTTTTGTTGTACTGAAGAAGTAGTGATATTAAACAGCAGAGTTCCTTGTAGTTATACATTAACTTCTGCACAGATTAGAATACAGGAACAGATTATTATCACCACTGAAGGTCAGTCTGGAAGCAGGTCGAAGTGCAGTTATTTTTTTATTTTAGGGACTTTGGCTGCAAACCAGAGCAACAGCAGGTATGCGCATTTTATTAAATAATTATACTTTATTTTAAATCATACCAGCGGTCTTACTAACTTTTGATTTAAAAGAATGTGTCAATTACATATTGTGGAGCTAAACTGGCTATTTACACAATTGTAAGTTAAACTAGTTTTATTAATTCATGTGTATTTTACTCAGTGCAACAAAATAAATGTCACATTTCAATTTTAATTGCTTAAAATCACATGTGACATTAAGTGAAACTAGTTCTCACTCTATTAAACCATGGAGGGAAACAGCTTTTTCTGTTGATGATGGTACAAGAAAAATATAAGAATGGTGGATGAATTTGAACTTTTAGTCAAGATTTTTTATTTTTTTATTGATTGAGAGATTTTGACCTTAAGGACAAAGAAGTCCAAACGATTGCTTCATTTATCTGACAAACTGCCGCTCCTTCTTGCTCCTCGATTTTTCCTTATTGTTAATGTCTTAATGTATTTGTTGTGCATTTCCCTGACTCAGTGACAACACAAATGTGCCCTTTGTTGAAAAAATATATATTATGGCACTTTTTCTACCTTTTCATTTCAATAAAATGTGTCAATTGCATATTGCAAAGAAAAAGTGTGTTACACATTAGTTCCTTACGCAGTGTTGCCCACTCTGCGTTTCCAACTGCATGTGGTCTGTTTCTATTTACCAGGTTTGACACTTTTTTGTATCTTGTCTTTAAAAATTGTGTTTATTTTACTGATTGCAGCTAATCAAATTTCCCTTTTCAGTCAAAACCAATAATCATTTATGGCAAATTCTAGTATGTCACATGAAAAAGCTAAACAAGCGTTTCGCAATTGTAAATGAAACTGGTTCTAAGTCTAAGATTAAACCATGGAGGTCACACCTTTATTCTGTTGACAATTACAAAAAAAGAAAAAATCTACTGAAAAGTTAAAAGATTTTTAATTACTTTTATGAACTTTTTTGAAAGAATAACTTTGGATTTATGTTTCTTCCAAGTCAACGGCTGCTTCATTTATCTGTGTAATTACGTCACCTACTTGGTATTTGTTATTCACTTTTAGTAACTCAGAGATACAGCAGGCGAGAATATAGAAATGGTGCTGCAATTTGCTAAAAAATATAGGAATATATATGAATCTGTTACAATGCAACAGCTCATATTGTCTGAACTGTAAGAGAAACTAGTTTGCACACCAATACTGAACCATGAAGGGAAAACTGTTTTCTACTGACAATGGTACAACTAATGATGAGGTCAGAAGGACAAATATATGCACTGCCAATCAGTCTCCATTTTCTGTTAAATTTACAGGTATTTAAAAAATATTGTTTTAGGAAATTTTACAGAAATGCTGCTGCAATCTTTTTAATTGATTAATATCTTTACTTTTTATGTATTTTAAAAAAAGAAAAAAGCTTTCATTGTTAAAGCGATGGTTCGGCGTAATTTCGACCTAGTGTCATATGCACCATGAGGTTTATCTAATCACCGGCTCAGCCCTTTCTTTCATTTGGTCACAAAATAGTGGAGTCGAAATCTTGCGCGATCACTCAAATCCTGTGTGGTCGTGCGAGATCCCGCACAGATCTCAGGAACTTTAATTCTATATTAATTTTGCTGGCAATTATTTGTGTTATTGTTTAAAACAGGTATATAATGCTCAAAGTGTAAACTGTTTAGAAATAGATCATTCAAAATACATTGAGTGGGTACTTAAAGCGATGGTTCGGCGTAATTTCGACCTAGCGTCATAAGCACCATGAGGTTTATCTAATCACAGCCTCAGCCCTTTTTTTTCATTTGGTCACAAAATAGTGGAGTCGAAATCTCGCGCAACCACTGAAATACTGTGTGGTCGCACGAGATCCCGCACAGCACATCTAGAGATCTGTGCGGGATCTCACAGATTTCCACGATGTTTACAGCTTTAGCAGTAGCAGAAGAGTAAAAGCCATCAGGTAAGTGTTTTTTTTAATAAAATCCTGGTGTACTTACAAACTTTCCAATGCATGGATTTATGAGTAAAGACCCTATTTGTACTACTGTAGAAGTTTGATAACAACCCAGGCATTATTAGTGGAGTAATTGACGAGATACACTGGTGGGTCCGTTAGCGCTTGTACTAAGCCATTCGGCTGATGGCTCTAACTCCACTATTTTGCGACCAAATGAAAAAAAAGGGGCTGAGGCTGTGATAGACCTCATGGTGCATATGACGCTAGGTCGAAATTACGCCGAACCATCGCTTTAAGTACCCACCCAATGTATTTTGAATGATCTATTTCTAAACAGTTTACACTTTGAGCATTATATACCTGTTTTAAACAATAACACAAATAATTGCCAGCAAAATTAATATAGAATTAAAGTTCCTGTAAAAAGTGTTACCCATTTAATCCTCTTTTTTTCTGACCTCAGAACTCCAGAATGGTTTGCCTCAAAGATGGACTCATCCTTAAGTCTCAGCTCAGTCACACTGTGATCCTCCTTCTACTGACAAACTCTTGTAGAGGTAACTTTCACAAAACTCAGCTTTTACTACAATGCTCTACGGCAGTGAAATAATTCTGCTAACATGAGTTAGCTCTGATAGCAGGATTTAAAACCTGATATTTGTATTTCCAGGTCAGTCTCAGGAGGTTGGACCATCTCATCAGATTGTAGCATTACTGGGTGATAACATTATTTTGCCATGCCATCCTCAACCTGCTGTGGACTCTGTTTCCAATAGTCTGGAATGGGGAAGACTTGACCTGGAACCCAGATTTGTCCATGTCAGGTATAATGGTGGAGACCTTTTGTCTGACCAAAACCCATCCTACAAAGGAAGAACGTCAATGCCCATTGAGAAATTGAAGCATGGAGACCTTTCACTCACACTCTCCAATGTGAAATTCTCTGATAATGGAACATACCAATGCTACATTCCCAAAGAGGGCAAAACATCTACTGTCCAGCTTGTTGTTGGTAAGTGGGCATAATCATAATAATTGTACATGTTATATGTTCATATTGCTGCCACATTTTCAATGTATGTGAGTAGAGATACAGACCTACATGTTAAAATAACAGAGAGAAGACTATCCCTAGTGCATGAGTTTACATATTTAGGCATCATATAAGATTCAGTACTCGCATTCAACACAGAAGTTAAAGTTGTGAACACAATAATATTCAATTTGACAAATTAACACATTTTTAGACACATTAACTACCAAGGCCTCAAAGTTGTACATCAATGCCATAATTCTGTGTACAGAGGACCAGAGTATATCGAGGATGTTATTATTCTTTTACACCTCTCGATCAGAATCTTTGCCCATTCTTCATGTGCAAAAGCCTCTAGCTCAGTGATGTTTGATGGCTTCAGTGCTGAAACTGCCTTCTTTAAATCCCACCAAAGATTTTCAATCATATTTAAATCTGGTGACTGAGAAGGTCACTCCAGGACGTTCCATGATCTATTAAGTATTGTAATCGATTGACAGCCCTAATATCTATCTATCTATCTATCTATCTATCTATCTATCTATCTATCTATCTATCTATCTATCTATCTATCTATCTATCTATCTATCTATCTATCTATCTATCTATCTATCTATCTATCTATCTATCTATCTATCTATATACTAACATGATGAATGCCAAACTTATCGTGCATAGATGGCGTCTAGAGTTTTATCTGCATTGCAGATTTGTGAATTTCTCCTCTCTCATCATCAGGTTCTGTCTCCTCACCTGTAATAGTAGAGATAAACTTAAACACCAGCGCAGTGGTGTTACAGTGTGAGTCTAAAGGCTGGTATCCAGAGCCTGATGTGCTCTGGCTGGACAGTGAGGGAAACCTCCTCTCTGCTGGACCTACAGAGACAGTCAGAGGTCCTGATGGTCTCTATACTGTCAGCAGCAGAGTGACTGTGGAGAAGAGACACAGCAATAGAATCACCTGTAGAGTTGAACAGCACAACATCAACCAGACCAGAGAGACACACATCGACATTCCAGGTGTCTTTTTTATTTTATCACTAATATGCTCTCCTGTATGCCCTCAAATGTTTCAAATACTCTGTATGCCTTTTTATTTATTATCATTTTAGCTGACTGCATCATGATACCATCAAGTTTTGCTGCTCGTATCATCATTGTCCTCACTGCTTGCCTCATCTGGTCTCTTCCATCTGTGTTTGTTGTGTGGAAATGTTACAAAACTGGTAAGACAGAAATTCAATGTCAAAACACATGTCAATGTCTTTCTCCTTATATGTATATATTAGGGCGTAATAACGCATTGACGCAAATTCATTTTAACAGTGTTATTAACACGCACTGTACTTTGCTCTTATTACATTCTTCTGTGCTGTGTGTGTGTGTGTGTGTGTGTGTGTGTGTGTGTGTGTGTGTGTGTGTGTGTGTGTGTGTAGTGTAGTTACTATCATATGTGACAGCAGATTTTTGGAGCATGTAGTATTTCATTATTCTGGATTGTTTCAGTAATAATAAACATTTGCATAAAGCAGCATATGTGTCCACTCCCATGTTAATAAGAGTATTAAAGACTTGAAAAGTATCCCCTTAAAGTACAAATGCGATTAATCACAAGCTAACTCATGACAGCCTTAGTGTATATATATATATATATATATATATATATATATATTTATACATTTACAGAGTATGTATACATATACATACTCTCAGTGAAGCCACTTTGTTTGTGTCCATGTGGTTTAGTCAAATGTAGCTCAGCTCTCAGCTGTGTCCAGGTATTGGGTAATACAGGTAGACAAATACCCATGTAACCACTCAGGGATCTAGAATAGGGAGCTAGGCGGAGTCATATATTTATGGGTAGATACATATGTGTATATACCACTTTGCATGTCACAGGAGTGCTGATGCTTTGCCAGATTTTTGTTTTGCTTGGGATCTGACATATAAATATAGTTAAGAAAAGGTAAAATGAAAAGAGATATTTAATCGAGATATTAAAGTCAAGTGAGTTCAAATAAGGTACATGCTCTCATGCAACTTCTTCAGTCAATTTAATGATATGTTTTCAGATTCATTATAGTTTTGTGTGCTTCTGTGAACTTTCACTTAAATGATTTCCTGCTTCTACATTCACACAGAGACTGAGGAGCAACAAAAAGATGAAACCGAACAGCTGCTTTTGGTAGAAAACAAGAAGGAGGAGGAAAAAGCCAAACTGGATGAAAAGTTCCAAAAGAATAAAAAAGAGGAGACAGACTTGGAGCAGGTGGTAAACACATTGACAGAATATAGGAAGGAACTGCAGAACCAGAAAGATCAACTCAAACATCAACACAGTGAGACAGAAAGAAAATGTGTTGAAATTGATATGAAGCTACAGTCAGTGAACGAAAAAACAGAAAGTGACATAGTGGAGGGATTCTTAAAACTGAAAGAAATCATAATGGAGGTAAAAAATAGTCTGCGTCAGAGAAAAGCAGAAAGTGAAAAACTAGCACAGAACTCATCTGAGCTAATGAACAAAACAAATACTGTGTTTAACAAAGTGACAGGCAGGAAGACGACAGTAGAGAACAACATGAAGAAAATCAGAGAACAGCAGCAGGAGATAAGAATTAGAAAACAGACAGCAAACTCGATTTATCAAGATCAGATGGATCACAATGACAACTGAATCTAACTTTTTAATTATTAATGTTTTCAGAGTTTTGCTTTAAAGACTGTGTAAAGTGAATTCAGACATTTTCTTCTAATCACATTAAATAAGTCATAAATGTATTTCTAAATAAGGTGTAAAAAGCATTTCAACCATTTAGATTTGAATTGTGGAGCGCACAATACTACAGTCTACAGTTAGCCAGCCACCGAGCTAGCCGCCGAGCTAGCAGCCGATTTAGCCACAGAGTTAGCAGCTGAGCAGCAGAAAGCTCTCAGACCTAGCGTCCATGTTTCTGGTAGAGGTGGTGACTTTGATTGACAGGTGACACTCGGTAGGGGGCGGGGCTTCAGCGGACTCGGCGGGCACTGCCACAGCGTTTGGGAGCAGAGAAAGAGGCAGACTTTTACAAAACTTTGAAGCCTAATTTCATATATTTGGCGATTTTTTTAATCATTCAAATTTGGCAGGGTGGTTAACAACACACTTTTCTGTGGTATGTCAAACTCAGAACACATATTTATTCTTACTTTACACAGACTTTAATCAAAGTTAGGCTTAGAGTAGCTGGACAGCCGAACAATGAGCTGAAACTCACTATAAAGCTCTGTAAAGCTGAGAGGAGCTGTTACCTGGTTCATGACTACGAGACACAATTTACACAGTGACAGATAAGAAATCATTATAAAAAACATATAGATCATAGATACAAAATTAAGCTATTTGTATGAAACAGTTTTTTGTACTGATTTGCATTGATTTTCCTGTTTAACGACTGTAAGGTTTAATTCTGTCTGTTTTTATGCACAGCTCTACTGTAATATAGTTAAGTTTAACTTTCATCCCCAACAGATTATTGTTTGTTGGATTTAAAAATTGTTGGATTTTTTTTTTTTAAAGAAAAAAAAGTAATAATTTGTCTTTTTTGGATCATATTGTAATGTGCCTATTTTAAATATATTTTAATATTTTGTGATACGAACATTAAAGGTTGGAAAAGTGGAAAAAATGTTATGATGGATTTCCAGAAAAGAGTAAAGTAAATATAATAATAATACATTTCATTGTGTCGCTCTCCCTTTATTAAGATTTATCTCATTAATGAACCATTAATTACATTTCTTCATATTTTGATTATTTCTGTGAACATAAAATTAATGTGAACAACCTCTGTATTTTGTGATCTTTCTAATAATGTATTTTTATCTTGATATGTTGTGGTGATGCACTATGTGTTATTTTATTATATAAGACATCAAAGATTCACAAAGTTGCATTGAAATCAAAATATGTGAACTTGGTTCTGGGTGAAAGAGCCGAACCCAGAGTTAAACACCCAGACATTAAAAAAGAATGAAATAAATAAGTCACTTGCAGTACAAAACAGACATAAATTCAATTAAGAATCACATTATTTTAAACACATACAAATTACCATTATATGGTTGTATTGTTCTGGTGTTATCACAGCTTTTCCTTTTTTTTATAGGATAATACATATCAATGAAAATAAGGCATTTATTAACTGTATAAACCCAACCATCATTTGTTTTGTCATTATTTATAGCAAAATCCCAAAGTGTAGCCCTGCTACATGTGTATGCCAGAGTTCTTTTATTTCACTTCTATTACAGTGTTTAAAATTATTAAGACATTGTTAAAATACTAAGTAGACGTCTTTAGGCCAGAGTAAAGCAGAAAGGATTATATGCAACCTGAAGACAGTATCCAGCTGCCAACGAGTCCTTGACGTGGCAGACGCTGTGGGTCCTGGCAGACGCTGTGGGATTCAAAATAAAGGACATCAACATTTAACACAAAATACAAAGTCACTGTCAGTGGCCATATTCACGGCACGTACACACCTTAAACAGCTCATGAGACTTTCTGATTTTTTTCTCAGGAGATTAATATGAAAACAGCTTTGCAGTTTTAAACTCAAACATACATCTTTCTGCACAGTGGAGCTCAAACATTCAACTGTAGGAAGAAGAAGCAAAGTGCATTTCTGGCTGGACACAGACTTCAAAGTAACGATTAAAGATTCCTTTTATTGTCATCATTACCTGAAGATCCATATTATAAATTTGAAATTAAGTGATTTTAGTGGGTTTTTCAAAATTAATTGGCACTGGCCTTAAAAAAAGTCATGTGGTGTGACCATGATTCATCTTGAAATAAATTAATTTACTTAACACGCTTCACATCTTCACATCAGTTTTCAGTAATATTAAGTGTTTGGAAACAAAGTATTTGCATTCTTTAAAAATGTTTGTAAATGATGATCTTTTATTTATATAAGACATTTCAAGATGAATCATGGTCGCACCAAAAGACTTTTTTTAAGGCCAGTGCCAATTCATCTTGAAAAACCCACTAAAATCACTTTCAAATTGTAATATGAATTTTCAGGTACACAACATTCTGAATGTTTGAACTACTGCATTAGATATGCTTGTTTTTATTATTCTAAAATTGAGTTGTTGAAAATCCTTATACGTCATTGACCCATATGCTTCAGCTCAGACTGATGTTCGTGTCAAATTCTTGTTTGTCTTTCATACATTAGTCTTTACTTTAACCATAACACAAAAAACAAGTATTATTGTAAGATTTAAAAGTGAAGTTAATGTATACGTTAAGTTAATTTATACATTATTTACAATGTTTACGCAGTTATGTAGTTAAATATTTGTGTTTTATTATTTACATATTTACAGTTTCAGATATCTACTTTTGAAACCGTTAAACAGTCTCCTGAATCTGCTTCTGTGGTTTTACAGTTACATGTGCCTAGGTCTGGGTGGTTCCTGGCCTCTGATTGGTTGGGTTAGTCAACTTGGGGGTAGAGACAAGGAAATGTGGTGGTTGTTGTTCTCTGATGCCGGGAGCTACAGTAAAGTCTTGTCTAAAAGTCATCTGTTTCCAATCCCTCTGTTTTCTCTTGAGTGTCCAAATATCACCTGTCGAACCCTCACGTTACATTATTATTGTGCAGGTGCAGCTAACTGACATCTCTACACTGCAGAAATAACCCACACAGGAAATAAAGGTCATACAGTCTGCAGCAGGACAACATGACTGTTAGCAGCAAGACGTTTTGGCAGTATTATTATAAGATCATGTTTTACATGACCTGGACACACCTCTTGTTGTACTGAAGAAGTAGTGATATTAACAGCAGAGTTCCTTGTAGTTATACATTAACTTCTGCACAGATTAGAATACAGGAACAGATTATTATCACCACTGAAGGTCAGTCTGGAAGCAGGTCGAAGTGCAGTTATTTTTTTATCTTAGGGACTTTGGCTGCAAACCAGAGCAACAGCAGGTATGCACATTTTATTAAATAATTATACTTTATTTTAAATCATACCAGCGCTCTTACTAACTTTTGATTTAAAAGAATGTGTCAATTACATATTGTGGAGCTAAACTGGCTATTTACACAATTGTAAGTTAAACTAGTTTTATTAATTCATGTGTATTTTACTCAGTACAACAAAATAAATGTCACATTTCAATTTTAATGGCTTAAAATCACATCTGACATTAAGTGAAACTAGTTCTCACTCTATTAAACCATGGAGGGAAACAGCTTTTTCTGTTGATGATGGTACAAGAAAAATATAAGAATGGTGGATGAATTTGAACTTTTAGTCAAGATTTTTTATTTTTTTATTGAGTGAGAGATTTTGACCTTAAGGACAAAGAAGTCCAAACGATTGCTTCATTTATCTGACAAACTGCCGCTCCTTCTTGCTCCTCGATTTTTCCTTATTGTTAATGTCTTAATGTATTTGTTGTGCATTTCCCTGACTCAGTGACAACAGAAATGTGCCCTTTGTTGAAAAAATATATATTATGGCACTTTTTCTACCTTTTCATTTCAATAAAATGTGTCAATTGCATATTGCAAAGAAAAAGTGTGTTACACATTGCTTCTTTACGCAGTGTTGCCCACTCTGTGTTTCCAACTGCATGTGGTCTGTTTCTATTTACCAGGTTTGACACTTTTTTGTATCTAGTCTTTAAAAATGGTGTCTATTTTACTGATTGGAGCTAATCAAATTTCCCTTTTCAGTCAAAACCAATAATCATTTATGGCAAATTCTAGTATGTCACATGAAAAAGCTACACAAGCGTTTCGCAATTGTAAATGAAACTGGTTCTAAGTCTAAGATTAAACCATCGAGGTCACACCTTTATTCTGTTGACAATTACAAAAAAAAAAAATCTACTAAAAAGTTAAAATGTTGGATAAATGAGGCAAGATTTTTAATTACTTTTATGAACTTTTTTGAAAGAATAACTTTGGATTTATGTTTCTTCAAAGTCAACGGCTGCTTCATTTATCTGTGTAATTACGTCACCTTCTTGGTATTTGTTATTCACTTTTAGCAACTCAGAGATACAGCAGGCGAGAATATAGAAATGGTGCTGCAATTTGCTAAAAAATATAGGAATATATATGAATCTGTTACAATGCAACAGCTCATATTGTCTGAACTGTAAGAGAAACTAGTTTGCACACCAATACTGAACCATGAAGGGAAAACTATATTCTACTGACAATGGTACAACTAATGATGAGGTCAGAAGGACAAATATATGCACTGCCAATCAGTCTCCATTTTCTGTTAAATTTACAGGTATTTAAAAAATATTGTTTTAGGACATTTTACAGAAATGCTGCTGCAATCTTGTTTATTGATTAATATCTTTACTTTTTGGTATTTTAAAAAAAGAAAAAAGCTTTCATTGTTAAAGCGATGGTTCTGCGTAATTTCGACCTAGCGTCATATGCACCATGAGGTCTATCTAATCACCGGCTCAGCCCTTTTTTTTTTTTTTTTTTTTTTCAACGATGTTTACAGCTTTAGCATTAGCAGCAGAGTAAAAGTCATCAGGTAAGTGTTATTTTAATAAACTCCTGGTGTACTTACAAACTTTCCAATGCAAGTATTTATGAGTAAAGACCCTATTTGTACTACTGTAGAAGTTTGATAACAACCCAGGCATTATTAGTGGAGTAATTGACGAGATACACTGGTGGGTCCGTTAGCGCTTATACTAAGCCATTCGGCTGATGGCTCTAACTCCACTATTTTGCGACCAAATGAAAAAAAAGGGGCTGAGGCTGTGATAGACCTCATGGTGCATATGACGCTAGGTCGAAATTACGCCGAACCATCGCTTTAAGTACCCACCCAATGTATTTTGAATGATCTATTTCTAAACAGTTTACACTTTGAGCATTATATACCTGTTTTAAACAATAACACAAATAATTAGCAGCAAAATTAATATAGAATTAAAGTTCCTGTAAAAAGTGTTACCCATTTAATCCTCTTTTTTTCTGACCTCAGAACTCCAGAATGGTTTGCCTCAAAGATGGACTCATCCTTAAGTCTCAGCTCAGTCACACTGTGATCCTCCTTCTACTGACAGACTCTTGTAGAGGTAACTTTCACAAAACTCAGCTTTTACTACAATGCTCTACGGCAGTGAAATAATTCTGCTAACGTGAGTTAGCTCTGATAGCAGGATTTAAAACCTGATATTTGTATTTCCAGGTCAGTCTCAGGAGGTTGGACAATCTCATCAGATTGTAGCATTTCTGGGTGATGATATTATCTTGCCATGCAAGCCTGAACCTGCCGTGGACTCTGTTTCCAATAGTCTGGAATGGGGAAGACGTGACCTGGATCCCAGATTTGTCCATGTCAGGTATAATGGTGGAGACATTTTGGATGGCCAAAACCCATCCTACAAAGGAAGAACGTCAATGCCCATTGAGAAACTGAAGCATGGAGACCTTTCACTCACACTTTCTGATGTGAAATTCTCTGATAATGGAACATATCGATGCTACATTCCGTCAGAGGGCACAAAATCTACTGTTCAGCTTGTTGTTGGTAAGTGGGCATAATCATAATAATTTTACATGTTATATGTTCATATTGCTGCCACATTTTCAATGTATGTGAGTAGAGATACAGACCTACATGTTAAAGTAACAGAGAGAAGACTATCCCTAGTGCATGAGTTTACATATTTAGGCATCATATAAGATTCAGTACTCGCATTCCACGCAGAAGTTAAAGTTGTGAACACAATAATATTCAATTTGACAAATTAACACATTTTTAGACACATTAACTACCAAGGCCTCAAAGTTGTACATCAATGCCATAATTCTGTGTACAGAGGACCAGAGTATATCGAGGATGTTATTATTCTCTTACACCTCTCGATCAGAATCTTTGCCCATTCTTCATGTGCAAAAGCCTCTAGCTCAGTGATGTTTGATGGCTTCAGTGCTGAAACTGCCTTCTTTAAATCCCACCAAAGATTTTCAATCATATTTAAATCTGGTGACTGAGAAGGCCACTCCAGGACGTTCCATGATCTATTAAGTATTTTAATCGATTGACAGCCCTAATATCTATCTATCTATCTATCTATCTATCTATCTATCTATCTATCTATCTATCTATCTATCAATCTATCAATCTATCAATCAATCAATCAATCAATCAATCAATCAATCAATCAATCTATCTATCTATCTATCTATCTATCTATCTATCTATCTATCTATATACTAACATGATGAGTTCCAAACTTATCGTGCATAGATGGCATCTAGAGGTTTATCTGCATTGCAGATTTGTGAATTTCTACTCTCTCTCATCATCAGGTTCTGTCTCCTCACCTGTAATAGCAGAGATAAACATAAACACCAGCACAGTGGTGTTACAGTGTGAGTCTAAAGGCTGGTATCCAGAGCCTGGTGTGCTCTGGCTGGACAGTGAGGGAAACCTCCTCTCTGCTGGACCTAAAGAGACAGTCAGAGGTCCTGATGGTCTCTATACTGTCAGCAGCAGAGTGACTGTGGAGAAGAGACACAGCAACAGAATCACCTGTAGAGTTGAACAGCACAACATCAACCAGACCAGAGAGACACACATCAACATTTCAGGTGTCTTTTTTATTTTATCACTAATATGCTCTCCTTTATGCACTTAAATGTTTCAAATACTCTGTATGCCTTTTTATTTATTATCATTTTAGCTGACTGCCTCATGATACCATCAAGTTTTGCTGCTCGTATCATCATTGTCCTCACTGCTTGCCTCATCTGGTCTCTTCCATCTGTGTTTGTTGTGTGGAAATGGTACAAAACTGGTAAGACAGAAATTCAATATCTTTCTCCTTATATGTATATATTAGGGCGTAATAACGCATTGATGCAAATTCATTTCAACAGTGTTATTAACACGCACTGTACTTTGCTCTTATTACATTCTTCTGTGCTGTGTGTGTGTGTGTGTGTGTGTGTGTGTGTGTGTGTGTGTGTGTGTGTGTGTGTGTGTGTGTGTGTGTGTGTGTGTGTGTGTGTGTGAAAGTAGTTACTATCATATGTGACAGCAGATTTTTGGAGCATGTAGTATTTCATTATTCTGGATTGTTTCAATAATAATAAACATACATTTGCATAAAGCAGCATATGTGTCCACTCCCATGTTAATAAGAGTATTAAAGACTTGAAAAGTATCCCCTTAAAGTACATTTAGAAGAAATGCGATTAATCACAAGCTAACTCATGACAATCATGCAATTAATCGCAATTAATATTTTAATCGATTGGCAGCCTTAGTATATATATACATATATACATATACATACTCTGAGTGGTCAGTGACTTGAAGCCACTTTGTTTGTGTCCATGTGGTTTAGTCAAATGTAGCTCAGCTCTCAGCTGTGTCCAGGTATTGGGTAATACAGGTAGACAAATACCCCTGTAACCAATTAGGGATCTAGAAAAGGGAGCTAGGCGGAGTCATATATTTATGGGTAGATACATATGTGTATATACCACTTTGCATGTCACAGGAGCGCTGATGCTTTGCAGATTTTTGTTTTGCTTGGGATCTGACATATAAATATAGTTAAGCAAAGGTAAAATGAAAAGAGATATTTAATCGAGATATTAAAGTCAAGTGAGTTCAAATAAGGTACATGCTCTTATGCAATTTCTTCAGTCAATCTAATGATATGTTTTCAGATTCATCTTAGTTGTGTGTGCTTCTGTGAACTTTCACTTAAATGATTTCCTGCTTCTACATTCACAGAGGAGACTGAGGAGCAAAAAAAAGATGAAACCGAACTGCAGCTTTTGGTAGAAATCAAGAAGGAGGACGAAAAAGCCAAACTGGATGAAGAGTTCCAAAAGAATAAAAAAGAGGAGACATACTTGGTGCAGGTGGTTAACACATTGACAGAATATAGGAAGGAATTGCAGAACCAGAAAGATCAACTCAAACATCAACACAGTGAGACAGATAAAACATTTGATGAAATTGAGAAGAAGCTTCACTTAGTGAACGAAGAAACAGAAAGTGACAAAGTGGAGGGATTCTTACAACTGAAAGAAATCATAATGGAGGTCCAAAATTGTCTGCGTCAGAGAAAAGCAAAAAGTGAGAAACTAGCACAGAACTCATCTGAGCTAATGAACAATACAAATACTGTGTTTGACAAAGTGACAGACAGGAAGACGACAGTAGAGAACAACATGAAGAAAATCAGAGAACAGCAGCAGGAGATAAAGAATTAGAGAACAGACAGCAAACTCGATTAATCAAGATCAGATGGATCACAATGACAACTGAATCTAACTTTTTAATTGTTAATGTTTTCAGAGTTTTGCTTTAAAGACCAGTGAATTCAGACATTTTCTTCTAATCACATTAAATAAGTCATAAATGTATTTCTAAATAAGGTGTAAAAAGCATTTCAACCATTTAGATTTGAATTGTGGAGCGCACACTACTACAGTCTACAGTCAGCCAGCCACCTAGTTAGCCGTCGAGCTAGCAGCCGAGTTAGCCACCGAGTTAGCAGCTGAGCAGCAGAAAGCTCTCAGACCTAGCGTCCATGTTTCTGGTAGAGGTGGTGACTTTGATTGACAGGTGACACTCGGTAGGGGGCGGGGCTTCAGAGGACTCGGCGGGCACTGCCACAGCGTTTGGGAGCAGAGAAAGAGGCAGACTTTTACAAAACTTTGAAGCCTAATTTCATATATTTGGCGATTTTTTTAATCATTCAAATTTGGCAGGGTGGTTAACAACACACTTTTCTGTGGTATGTCAAACTCAGAACACATATTTATTCTTACTTTACACAGACTTTAATCAAAGTTAGGCTTAGAGTAGCTGGACAGCCGAACAATGAGCTGAAACTCACTATAAAGCTCTGTAAAGCTGAGAGGAGCTGTTACCTGGTTCATGACTACGAGACACAATTTACACAGTGACAGATAAGAAATCATTATAAAAAACATATAGATCATAGATACAAAATGAAGCTATTTGTATGAAACAGTTTTTTGTACTGATTTGCATTGATTTTCCTGTTTAACGACTGTAAGGTTTAATTCTGTCTGTTTTTATGCACAGCTCTACTGTAATATAGTTAAGTTTAACTTTCATCCCCAACAGATTATTGATTGTTGGATTTAAAAATTGTTGGATTTTTTTTTTTTAAAGAAAAAAAAGTAATAATTTGTCTTTTTTGGATCATATTGTAATGTGCCTATTTTAAATATATTTTAATATTTTGTGGTACGAACATTAAAGGTTGGAAAAGTGGAAAAAATGTTATGATGGATTTCCAGAAAAGAGTAAAGTAAATATAATAATAATACATTTCATTGTGTCGCTCTCCCTTTATTAAGATTTATCTCATTAATGAACCATTAATTACATTTCTTCATATTTTGATTATTTCTGTGAACATAAAATTAATGTGAACAACCTCTGTATTTTGTGATCTTTCTAATAATGTTTATTATCTTGATATGTTGATATGTATCATTTTATTATATAAGACATCAAAGATTCACAAAGTTGCATTGAAATCAAAATATGTGAACTTGGTTCTGGGTGAAAGAGCCAAACCCAGAGTTAAACACCCAGACATAAAAAAGTATGAAATAAATAAAAGTCACTTGCAGTACAAAACAGACATAAATTCAGTTAAGAATCACATTATTTTAAACACATACAAATTACCATTATATGGTTGTATTGTTCTCGTGTTATAACAGCTTTTCCGCTATCCTCATTAGTTGACTGTTGATAATATTTTTAATATTTTTTGATTCTGTCATATAGGATAATACATATCAATGAAAATAAGGCATTTATTAACTGTAAAAGCCCAACCATCATTTGTTTTGTCATTATTTATAGCAAAATCCCAAAGTGTAGCCCTGCTACATGTGTATGCCCGAGTTCTTTTATTTATCTTCTATTACAGTGTTTTAAAATTATTAATACATTGTTAAAATACTGAGTAGACGTCTTTAGGCCAGAGTAAAGCAGAAAAGGATTTTATGCAACCTGAAGACAGTATCCAGCTGCCAACGAGTCCTTGATGACCTCCAGTTCAGACCCATCAGGAACCAGCAACACCTCAAGACACACAACACACAAGTCCTGGCAGACGCTGTGGGATTCAAAATAAATGACATCAACATTTAACACAAAATACAAAGTCACTGTCAGTGGCCATATTCACAGCACGTACACACCTTAAACAGCTCATGAGACTTTCTGATTTTTTTCATCAGGGCCATTACTATGCAGTACCTTGACCACCAGTTGTGCTGCTTGAACAGCCCAGACAGGGCAGCCACTTCATTTCTGAATCAGTGCAACACCATCAATGAACAGAGCAGGGTGCACACCTTCAAACAACTCTGAGTAAAGCACTTCTCTCTCATTAAAAAATCCTCAATTTAGAAATAGGTAAATCTATTTCAGAAGACATCTCCTACTTTACTGTAAAGTCCATTCTCAGTGTTTGGATTTGGATTTGCAAAAGTGTAAGTATATATTGTGTAAGGACTACTTGTGATGATGAAAAACCATTAAGGCCCACCAAATCAGATTTTCAATGAATTCAGATTAACTCTACGCTTTCAGGAGATTAATATGAAAACAGCTTTGCAGTTTTAAACTCAAACATACATCATTCTGCACAGCTCAAACATTCAACTGTAGGAAGAAGAAGCAAAGTGCATTTCTGGGTGGACACAGACTTCAAAGTAACGATTAAAGATTCTTTTTATTGTCATCGTAAAAAAAAATACAACAAAATTTCATTGCACAAAGTGAGGATGGATCTCAAAGCAATAAAAAAAAATAAAATCAGATTCTACTTATATGGGCATCAGGAGGAGCAAGAGGACAGAGCGGGGGAGGTTGCGAGGGCTGGATCTACCACAGTCTACACCGGAAACCTGATGATGCTAACCAAGTTAGCTGTTACGACTATAACCACAAAACTCCGGAGAAAACTGTCGGTTTGAAACAAGTTCATGTCTATCTGTCCGCGCTCCTGAACCTGTGAACCAATCAACCTTTCAATCAGGACGTAGCCACGCCCTAATGCATACCCTGCTTTATCGTCACATATAAAATCAGGGAGGCCAAAATGTCCCAAATGAACATCATACTGCATTGAAGAAGGCTTTAAACTAGCGATTGAGACCATAAACACATTTTGATAACGTTTACTGAGGTTAGAAATCAAGTGAGAGGTTGGTGAATTCTCCATTGACTTGTATAGAGACGGAAGTCCTTTTGACACCAAAACGGTCGCCCCCTGGTGGCCTTTTGATAGAATGCAGTTTTAAGTTACTTCCACGTTGGCCTCATTTCAGAGGACCGGAACTCCCCACCTGGTTATAATGCATTGTAAGAAAAATCAGCAATCAATATCACAGAGTAATTTTGTGTACACATAAATGTTCAAAATGTCAAAATGTTGCCTCTGTTTCAGTATAAAAAGTGAGATGATGTTTTGTGTTGAATAAAAGCAGAGTTACATCATTACATAATATTTCATTATATTTATTCCATTCTGTTTCTGGACATCCATCATAAAATGTTGTCATGTTGTCATTTTCCATGACACATGACACAACACATAAAAGCAGAACCTTTCATGTTGAAACCACAAAATATTACAATATGTTTAAAAAAAAAAAACAGACAGTTTGCAATATGATCCAAAAAATAAACACAAATGCATTAGAAAATACAAACAACCAAAAGAGAATAAAAGAAAAGAAATGTTGATGTTTTTTTTCACAAGTTCACTCAGACATAAGAGGCGAATAACAATAATTAAAAATAATCTGTCAAGAATGCAAAATTAAACTTTACAATATATGAAAAAAGTGACTGGAAAAAATAAGCCTTACAGTCATTATAACAAAAATCAATCAAAAATCATGATCATCAAAAAATGTTCCATACAAATAGTTGAAATTTAAATCATCTATAATCTATAGTTTCCATAACAACACTGTCTGATCTCTCAGTGTGTAAAGTGTTTGTGTGTCATAGTGATGAATGTACAGATAATTATCAGTGACTCTGTAGCTTAACAGAGCTTTTTAGTGAGTTTCAGCTCATTATTTAGCTGTCAGGCTGAAACTTTACTGTTTTGATTCACTCTCAGCGCTCTCATGGCATCATTTTCAGAGAAAAAGCTGTAAAAACACACAAACTGGTGAACATAGTGGAGCATTTAGCAGCTAAAGAGCCAGATATTTGCCTCAGGAGTTGGTAGAGAGTAAAAACAAAGATAAAAGAGAGTGAATATTGGACAGAAACATGACTCCTGTCAACAACTGTTTGCTAACACATTCAACATAACTTAAAAGCTGATGTGTCAGTGTTGTGTTCACTACTTATTAAGTTCCCTGTCTGTCTGTCTGTCTGTCTGTCTGTCTGTCTGTCTGTCTGTCTGTCTGTCTGTCTGTCTGTCTGTCTGTCTGTCTATCTGTCTCTGTCTCTGTCTCTGTCTCTCTCTCTCTGTCTGTCTCTCTCTCTCTGTCTGTCTCTCTCTCTCTGTCTGTCTGTCTGTCTGTCTGTCTGTCTGTCTGTCTGTCTGTCTGTCTGTCTGTCTGTCTGTCTGTCTGTCTCTCTGTCTCTCTATATCTCCTGCTGCTGCTTTCTGATTTTCTCTATGTAGTTCTCTACTACCTTCTTCCTGTCTTCCATTTTATTAATCATTTCCCCAGTTGTTTTCATCAGAACAGTCGTGCTCTCTACCAGTTTCCCACTATCAACATTTCTCTGACGCAGACTCTTTTTGGCGTCCAATATGATTTCTTTCAGGTCAAAGAATCTGTGCACTCTGTCACTTTCTGTTACTTTCTCCACTGACTGAAGCTTCTTCTCAATTTCATCATATTTTTTATCTGTCTCATCCTGATCGAGTTTGAATTGATCTCTCTGCTTCTCCAGTTCTTTCCTCTGTTCATTCACTGTATTAACAATCTCCTCCAAGTCTGTCTGCTCTTCTTCGTTCTTCTGGAACTTTTCATCAAGTTTGGCCGTTTCCTCCTCTTTCTTGTCCTCTGCTAAAAGCTGCTTTTTAGTTTCATCTTTTTGTTGCTTCTTTGTCTCTGTGTGAATGTAGAAAGAGGAAACCATTTAAAGTTAAGTTTAAAGTTAGAATTTACAGACGTACACAAAAATCAAAACTATCAATCGTCTGAAAAGATAATATAATTAACCCTTAAGGACATTTTTGGCTTTTACTACTTTATTTTCTTGATCATTTGGGCAGTGTTCATGCTTATGGCATCAAATTCTCCAAGGACATTCTTTTTAATATATATATTTTTTATTTTAATAATTCACTTATAATAGGTCTATAATAGTAGATAGAATATTTCCTCTCAGCTCCTTAGGGACAAAAATGTCCCCATTGAAACCCATTATAACTACATTTTCTGACCCCCCCCCCTACTAAAAAATGACCCTTTCATACAATCCTGCTGTCATTTTATAGCCAGGGCTTCACAATTTTTTCATCAGATATTAGATTATACTGTATTTTACCTTTTTTAGAATACAATGTAATGAAGCACAGCAGACCAATGAAAAATATGGTCGCATCCAAAATGACCCTCTCATACACACACACACACACACACACACACACACACACACACACACACACACAGAGACACACACACAGAGACACACACACACACACAGGCACACAGAGACACACACACACACACTAACACGCACGCGCGCACACACACACACACACAGAGACACACACACACACGCAAACACACACACACACAGACAGAGACACACAGACACACACCTAT